>NW_026709046.1:0-54897 GCF_030490865.1 Poecile atricapillus | reverse complement strand
AATTCCTGCCGGGATTTCCACCCAAAACCCCCAAATTTCACCCCAAAATCCATCCTGAGAGTCCCAAGGTTCTGGAACCAGTCCGGGGGTTCTAGACAATTCTGCTGGACCCCGCCCGGCGCTGAGGTTCCAGATCACCCAGGACAGTCCAAAACCCCGGGACAATTTCAGCAGCCTTCAGCACCCTCGGGACTCATCCTGCACCCTCGGGATGGTGCTCAGCACCCTCGGGACTCATCCTGCATTCTCAGCACTCATCCTGCACCCTCGGCACTCATCCTGCACCCTCAGGATGGTGCTGAGCACCCTCGGCACTCATCCTGCACCCTCGGGACGGTGCTCAGCACCCTCGGGATGGTGTTCAGCACCCTCGGCACTCATCCTGCACCCTCGGCACTCATTTGTCCCAATTGCAGGTTTTTGATCCCGATCGCCTTCCACTGATCCCGTTTGGGATTTGCTCTGGCAACCCGCAGGTGGTGGCTGCAAAGGGATGAGGAAGGGAGCCCATGGGGGATGTTTTGTGCTGCTGCTGCTGCAAGCTGTGAACACCAGATCAGTTTTTCCCCACCCTTTGAGTGTGTTCCTGAATCGGTACCCACGTGTAGGTGTGGAGATGGGGCATTCGGACTAGATCCCTGACACAGGTGTTTGGTGGGGCTCTGGCTTCCAGCCTCCCTTGGGAAAGCAGACAGCATCCCTCACGACACTTCTCTGACTTTCCAGGACTGAAACTGATAGTAAAAGGTCTTAAAGTCTTAGAAAATTCGGGGACTTAGGAAGAAAGTTAGGTTTGGAAAGCCCTGGGAAAAGCAGGCCCTGGGAAATGTTAGGCCTTCTGCTTGCTAAAGACCAGGTCAAGCTGCACCTGTGTAGTCAGTATATGATAAATGATACAATTGTTAGATGTGATTAGATATAATTATTGTTTAGAGAACATGGGGAACCATGTTAGGGGGCTAAGGGGGGATCACGAGAAATGCATGCTTGGGTAAAAACAATGCATACAATAGAACAATGTAAGTTTAATAATTAATATGTAAGTTGCATAACGATAGAGTATAAAATATGTTCAACTCGAAAACCAAATGGGGTCAGATTTGGGTATGTGTACCCCTGACACCCAGAGCTCTCTAAATAAAGCACCTTCATCTAACCATTCGTGATTATGTGTGCTCCTGAATGCTAACAAAACCAGCCAGAAGTGAGGGATAAGTATTTCCACGATGTGCCTTTTTGACGCCCACTTTGCTTCCGAGCTGTCCGAGTTCCACTCGGTGAGCAGCATGCCCGGAGTTGATGGATTTACTCTCAAGGTGGACGCTCTCTCCAAGGTATGTAGTACCCAGTGCTTTTGGTAGCCCAAAATGGACTTCTCTGTCCAGGACCTCCCCAAACACTTGGTGAATTGTAGACTCTGGGCCTTCAGAATTCACCTCTGAGACAAGAAACGAAGATTAGGACGTTAGTCCCGTAATTTCATTTTTTTTTTTCCCTGAGGCACTCGTGAGAAAGCTCTTTAAAAACACATTATTCGTGTTCCTGAACGAATTAATGCCGTTGCAAAGGCAGGACACCTCACGGGGTGGTCCGTGCTCCCGAGGAGCTCCCCTTGAACACCCGAGATGGAGGTGCCCCGGGGCGCTCCGAAGGCGGCGGGCGGCCGCTGCTGCACTGTCAGGAACCTGCATCCACCGAGGCACGGCGGCGGCCTCTGCCAGGGCCAGGGCAGGAAAGTGAAGCAGGTGCACATGGAAGTCAAAGTCCACGGCAATTTGCACGACGGCACGGAAGTTTCATGGAGCACACGCATTGGGTAAAGCTTTTTATAAACTGTAAAATAAAGATAATCCAAAACATAAAAGCCACGTGGGTATTTTTTTAGTCTGGTGAGGAGGGGCAGCTGTCAATTCCCCCTGCTCCCGTCTTAGCGGCTGCACGGCTGCCCTCCCTCCGTGCTGCTCCAGCTCTCCCGGGCTTAAGTGGGCAGGGTGGGGAAGCCAGCTCCCACCGCTGGCATGTGGGAGCTCTGAGCCAGCCGAGGAGCAGCCGGGTTCCTCTTCCTGTCCTCCGGAAGAGAGTAAAGCTAAAATCACCCGCTGTGATCGGGGTGTCCCTTCTTGCGCCGCCCCACCGGTCCCCCTCATTCCCCTGGGGCGCGGCGGGCCGGAGCCCCACGGAGCTGCTGGGCCGGGGCAGGGAAGGACGGAGACGAGGGCGCCCAGCGTGGCTCGGGCCCCGCCGCGGCCTCGGGGCTGGCGGAGCGGGGGGGGCGGGGCCGGGAGCGCTCCGGGGCTGCGGGACCGGCCCTGCCCAGGCGGGGGCGCCGCGTCCGCACCGGGACCCGCAGCGCTCCCGCAGCCGGAACCGCCCTCCCGCGGCGATGCCGGTAGCGATCCCGGTACCGATCCCGATCCCGGGCCCGATCCACCCCACGGGGGAGAGGCGGCACCGCCCGGGACCCCAGGGCGGACACCGGCAGGACCCGAACCCCCCATCCCAGCTCCGGTTGCGGGCTCCGTCACCCGCTTTCGGTCAGCCCCGTCCCGGCATCGCGGCAGGAGCAGGAGTCGAGTCCCGGCGAGGGAGTGCCCCGTCCCCAGCCTTGTCTCAACCCCAATCCGGCCATGCTCCGCCACCCCCGAGACCCGACACCCGGGGCCGGCCGGGGGAGAGGCGGCACCGCTCCGCCGGCGGACACCGGCAGGACTTTGCCCCGCTGCAGACCCCGTCCCGAGCCGCGGCCCCGCCGCAACGCGCAGGGCTCGGAGCGGAGCCCGCCGGGAGCAGCCCCCGGGCCGGGGCTCGGCCAGCGCCGAGCGAGAGTCGCGGGCCAGCGGCACGGGGGGCGGGGCCGCATGAGGAGCGGGGCCACGGGGCACAGCCCGACCGCACCTGGGAACTGCCGGGGGTCCCGGGCAGCGCCGCCTCTCCCCCATCGGGCGGATCGAGGCGGCATGGGGCCCGGGATCGGTCTCGAGTCCGGGATGGCTCTCGGGTCCGGGATCGGTCTCGGGATCGGTACCGGGCCCGGGATGGCGGCGGCGGTTCCCGCCGCGGACTCGGCGCCCCGCGCGGCCCCGGGACAGCGGCACGAAGGGGGCGAGGCCAGGGAGGAACGGGGGCAGCGCGGGTATGAGGGGCGGGAGCACGGAGTGCGTGCACAGCTCGAGACAAGAGAGCGCATGCGCGGCTCGGGGCGGCCCCAGGTGAGCGAGGCGGGGCCGGCACAGGAGCGAGGGGCCTCATCCTGCACCCTCGGGATGGTGCTGAGCACCCTGGGGATGGTGCTGAGCACCCTCGGGAAGGCGCTCAGCACCCTCGGGATGGTGCTCAGCACCATCCCGAAGGTGCAGGATGAGTGCCGAGGGTGCAGGATGAGGCCCAAGGGTGCTGAGCACCATCCCGAGGGTGCTGAGCTCCTTCCCGAGGGTGCTCAGCACCGTCCTGAGGGTGCTCAGCACCATCCCGAGGGTGCAGGATGAGTGCCGAGGGTGCAGGATGAGGCCCAAGGGTGCTGAGCACCATCCCGAGGGTGCTGAGCGCCTTCCCGAGGGTGCTCAGCACCGTCCTGAGGGTGCTCAGCACCATCCCGAGGGTGCAGGATGAGGCCCCTCGCTCCTGTGCCGGCCCCGCCTCGCTCACCTGGGGCCGCCCCGAGCCGCGCATGCGCTCTCTTGTCCCGAGCTGTGCACGCGCTCCGTGCCCCCGCCCCTCATACCCGCGCTGCCCCCGTTCCTCCCTGGCCTCGCCCCCTTCGTGCCGCTGTCCTGGGGCCGCGCGGGGGCGCCGAGTCCGCGGCGGGAACCGCCGCCGCCATCCCGGGCCCGGTACCGATCCCGAGACCGATCCCGGACCCGAGACCCATCCCGAGCCCGATGCCGCCTCGATCCGCCCGATGGGGGAGAGGCGGCACCGCCCGGGACCCCCGGCAGTTCCCAGGTGCGGTCGGGCTGTGCCCCGTGGCCCCGCTCCCCATGCGGCCCCGCCCCCCGTGCCGCTGGCCCGCGACTCTCGCTCGGCGCTGGCCGAGCCCCAGCCCGGGGGCTGCTCCCGGCGGGCTCCGCTCCGAGCCCTGCGCGCTGCGGCGGGGCCGCGGCTCGGGACGGGGTCTGCAGCGGTCCTGCCGGTGTCCGGATCGGGCCCGGGATCGGGATCGCTACCGGGATGGCTACCGGCATCGCCGCGGGAGGGCGGTGCCGGCTGCGGGAGCGCTGCGGGTCCCGGTGCGGGTCCCGAGGGTACTGAACACCATCCCGAGGGTGCAGGATGAGTGCCGAGGCTGCTGAGCACCATGCCGAGGGTGCTGAGCACCGTCCCGAGGATGCTCAGCACCGTCCCGAGGATGCTCAGCACCATCCCGAGGGTGCAGGATGAGTCCCGAGGGTGCAGGATGAGTGCCGAGGCTGCTGAGCACCATCCCGACGGTGCTGAGCACGGTCCCGAGGTGGCTCAGCACCATCCCGAGTGTGCAGGATGAGTCCCGAGGGTGCAGGATGAGTCCCAAGTGTGCTGAGCACCATCCCGAAGGTGGTGAGCACCATCCCGAGGGTGCTGAGCACCATCCCGAGGGAGCAGGATGAGTCTCGAGGCTGTTCAGCATCATCTTGAGGGTGCTCAGCACCATCCCGAGGGAGCAGGATGAGTCTCGAAAGTGCAGGATGAGTTTTGCGGGTGCTGAGCACCATCCCCATGGTGCAGGATGAGTGCCGAGGGTTCAGGATGAGGTGCGAGGGTGCTGAGCACCATCCCGAGGGTGCTGAGCACCGTCCCGAAGATGCTGGATCCGTCCCGACGGTGCTGAGCGCCTTCCAGAAGGTGCTGGATCCGTCCCGAGGGTGCTGAGCGTTTTCCAGAAGGTGCTGGATCCGTCCCGAGGGTGCTGAGCGCCTTCCCGAAGGCTCTGGATTTGTCCCGAGTGAGCTGAGCGCCTTTCAGAGGTTGCTGGATCCTTCCCGAGTGTGCTGAGCGCCTTTTAGAATGTGCTGGATTCATTTTGAAAGTGCTGTGCGCCTTCCCGAAGGTGCTGGATGCGTCCCGAAGGTGCTGGGTACCATCCCAAAGGTGTAGGATGAGTCCCGAGAATGAAGGATGAGTCTCGAGGGTGCTGAGCACCAACCCGAGGGTGCTGAGCACCGTCCCGAGGGTTTCTGCACCTTCCCGAGGGTGCTCAGCACCATCCCGAGGGTGCAGGATGAGTCCCGAGGGTGCAGGATGAGTGCCGAGGCTGCTGAGCCCCATCCCGACGGTGCTGAGCACGGTCCCGAGGTGGCTCAGCACCATCCCGAGAGTGCAGGATGAGTCCTGAGGGTGGTGAGCACCATCCCGAGGGTGCTGAGCACCATCCCGAGGGTGCAGGATGAGTGCCGAGGGTGCAGGATGAGTCTCGAGGCTGTTCAGCACTATCTCGAGGGTGCAGGATGAGTGCCGAGGGTTCAAGATGAGTGGCGAGGGTGCTGAGCACCATCCCGAGGGTGCTGAGCACCGTCCCGAGGGTGCTCAGCACCATCCCGAGGGTTCAGGATGAGTCCCAAAGGTGCAGGATGAGTCCCGAGCGTGCTCAGCACCTTCCCGAGGGTGCTCAGCACCATCCCGAAGGTGCTGGATCCGTCCCGAGGGTGCTGAGCGCCTTCCAGAAGGTGCTGGATCCATCCCGAGGGTTCTGAGCGCCTTCCAGAAGGTACTGGATCCGTCCCGAGGGTGCTCAGCACCATCCCGAGGGTGCAGGATGAGTCCCGAGGTTGCTGAGCAGATAATCCCCATCTACACCCTCGGGACGGATCCATTACCTTCGGGAAGGCGCTCAGCACCCTAGGGACGGATCCAGCACCTTCGGGAAGCCGCTCAGCACCATCGGGACGGATCCAGCACCCTCGGGACAGATCCAGTACCTTCGGGAAGGAGCTCATCACCATTTGGGAGGCTCTCAGCATCCACAGGACGGATCCAGCACCTTTGGGAAGGTGGTCAACACCTTCTGGGAGGCGCTCAGCTGCTCCGCCACCCCCGAGACCCGACACCCGGGGCCGGCCGGGGGAGAGGCGGCACCGCTCCGCCGGCGGACACCGGCAGGACTTTGCCCCGCTGCAGACCCCGTCCCGAGCCGCGGCCCCGCCGCAACGCGCAGGGCTCGGAGCGGAGCCCGCCGGGAGCAGCCCCCGGGCCGGGGCTCGACCAGCGCCGAGCGAGAGTCGCGGGCCAGCGGCACGGGGGGCGGGGCCGCATGAGGAGCGGGGCCACGGGGCACAGCCCGACCGCACCTGGGAACTGCCGGGGGTCCCGGGCAGCGCCGCCTCTCCCCCATCGGGCGGATCGAGGCGGCATGGGGCCCGGGATCGGTCTCGAGTCCGGGATGGCTCTCGGGTCCGGGATCGGTCTCGGGATCGGTACCGGGCCCGGGATGGCGGCGGCGGTTCCCGCCGCGGACTCGGCGCCCCGCGCGGCCCCGGGACAGCGGCACGAAGGGGGCGAGGCCAGGGAGGAACGGGGGCAGCGCGGGTATGAGGGGCGGGGGCACGGAGTGCGTGCACAGCTCGAGACAAGAGAGCGCATGCGCGGCTCGGGGCGGCCCCAGGTGAGCGAGGCGGGGCCGGCACAGGAGCGAGGGGCCTCATCCTGCACCCTGGGGATGGTGCTGAGCACCCTGGGGATGGTGCTGAGCACCCTCGGGAAGGCGCTCAGCACCCTCGGGATGGTGCTCAGCACCATCCCGAGGGTGCAGGATGAGTGCCGAGGGTGCAGGATGAGGCCCAAGGGTGCTGAGCACCATCCCGAGGGTGCTGAGCGCCGTCCCGAGGGTGCTCAGCACCGTCCTGAGGGTGCTCAGCACCATCCCGAGGGTGCAGGATGAGTGCCGAGGGTGCAGGATGAGGCCCAAGGGTGCTGAGCACCATCCCGAGGGTGCTGAGCGCCATCCCGAGGGTGCTCAGCACCGTCCTGAGGGTGCTCAGCACCATCCCGAGGGTGCAGGATGAGTGCCGAGGGTGCAGGATGAGGCCCAAGGGTGCTGAGCACCATCCCGAGGGTGCTGAGCGCCTTCCCGAGGGTGCTCAGCACCGTCCTGAGGGTGCTCAGCACCATCCCGAGGGTGCAGGATGAGTGCCGAGGGTGCAGGATGAGGCCCAAGGGTGCTGAGCACCATCCCGAGGGTGCTGAGCGCCTTCCCGAGGGTGCTCAGCACCGTCCTGAGGGTGCTCAGCACCATCCCGAGGGTGCAGGATGAGGCCCCTCGCTCCTGTGCCGGCCCCGCCTCGCTCACCTGGGGCCGCCCCGAGCCGCGCATGCGCTCTCTTGTCCCGAGCTGTGCACGCGCTCCGTGCCCCCGCCCCTCATACCCGCGCTGCCCCCGTTCCTCCCTGGCCTCGCCCCCTTCGTGCCGCTGTCCCGGGGCCGCGCGGGGGCGCCGAGTCCGCGGCGGGAACCGCCGCCGCCACCCCGGGCCCGGTACCGATCCCGAGACCGATCCCGGACCCGAGACCCATCCCAAACCCGAGACCCATCCCGGACCCGAGACCCATCCCGGGCCCGATGCCGCCTCGATCCGCCCGATGGGGGAGAGGCGGCACCGCCCGGGACCCCCGGCAGTTCCCAGGTGCGGTCGGGCTGTGCCCCGTGGCCCCGCTCCCCATGCGGCCCCGCCCCCCGTGCCGCTGGCCCGCGACTCTCGCTCGGCGCTGGCCGAGCCCCGGCCCGTTGGCTGCTCCCGGCGGGCTCCGCTCCGAGCCCTGCGCGCTGCGGCGGGGCCGCGGCTCGGGACGGGGTCTGCAGCGGTCCTGCCGGTGTCCGGATCGGGCCCGGGATCGGGATCGCTACCGGGATGGCTACCGGCATCGCCGCGGGAGGGCGGTGCCGGCTGCGGGTCCCGGTGCGGGTCCCGAGGGTACTGAACACCATCCCGAGGGTGCAGGATGAGTGCCGAGGCTGCTGAGCACCATGCCGAGGGTGCTGAGCACCGTCCCGAGGATGCTCAGCACCGTCCCGAGGATGCTCAGCACCATCCCGAGGGTGCAGGATGAGTCCCGAGGGTGCAGGATGAGTGCCGAGGCTGCTGAGCACCATCCCGACGGTGCTGAGCACGGTCCCGAGGTGGCTCAGCACCATCCCGAGTGTGCAGGATGAGTCCCGAGGGTGCAGGATGAGTCCCAAGTGTGCTGAGCACCATCCCGAGGGTGCTGAGCACCATCCCGAGGGTGCTGAGCACCATCCCGAGGGAGCAGGATGAGTCTCGAGGCTGTTCAGCATCATCTTGAGGGTGCTCAGCACCATCCCGAGGGAGCAGGATGAGTCTCGAAAGTGCAGGATGAGTTTTGCGGGTGCTGAGCACCATCCCCATGGTGCAGGATGAGTGCCGAGGGTTCAGGATGAGGTGCGAGGGTGCTGAGCACCATCCCGAGGGTGCTGAGCACCGTCCCGAAGATGCTGGATCCGTCCCGAGGGTGCTGAGCGCCTTCCAGAAGGTGCTGGATCCGTCCCGAGGACGCTGAGCGTTTTCCAGAAGGTGCTGGATCCGTCCCGAGGGTGCTGAGCGCCTTCCAGAAGGTGCTGGATCCGTCCCGACGGTGCTGAGCGCCTTTTAGAAGGTGCTGGATCTGTCCCGAGAGTGCTGAGCGCCATCCGGAAGGTGCTGGATCCGTCCCGAGGGTGCTGAGCGCCTTCCCGAAGGCTCTGGATCTGTCCCGAGGGTGCTGAGCGCCTTCCCGAAGGCTCTGGATTTGTCCCGAGTGAGCTGAGCGCCTTTCAGAGGTTGCTGGATCCTTCCCGAGTGTGCTGAGCGCCTTTTAGAATGTGCTGGATTCATTTTGAAAGTGCTGTGCGCCTTCCCGAAGGTGCTGGATGCGTCCCGAAGGTGCTGGGTACCATCCCGAAGGTGTAGGATGAGTCCCGAGAATGAAGGATGAGTCTCGAGGGTGCTGAGCACCAACCCGAGGGTGCTGAGCACCGTCCCGAGGGTTTCTGCACCTTCCCGAGGGTGCTCAGCACCATCCCGAGGGTGCAGGATGAGTCCCGAGGGTGCAGGATGAGTGCCGAGGCTGCTGAGCCCCATCCCGACGGTGCTGAGCACGGTCCCGAGGTGGCTCAGCACCATCCCGAGAGTGCAGGATGAGTCCTGAGGGTGGTGAGCACCATCCCGAGGGTGCTGAGCACCATCCCGAGGGTGCAGGATGAGTGCCGAGGGTGCAGGATGAGTCTCGAGGCTGTTCAGCACTATCTCGAGGGTGCAGGATGAGTGCCGAGGGTTCAAGATGAGTGGCGAGGGTGCTGAGCACCATCCCGAGGGTGCTGAGCACCGTCCCGAGGGTGCTCAGCACCATCCCGAGGGTTCAGGATGAGTCCCAAAGGTGCAGGATGAGTCCCGAGCGTGCTCAGCACCTTCCCGAGGGTGCTCAGCACCATCCCGAAGGTGCTGGATCCGTCCCGAGGGTGCTGAGCGCCTTCCAGAAGGTGCTGGATCCATCCCGAGGGTTCTGAGCGCCTTCCGGAAGGTACTGGATCCGTCCCGAGGGTGCTCAGCACCATCCCGAGGGTGCAGGATGAGTCCCGAGGTTGCTGAGCAGATAATCCCCATCTACACCCTCGGGACGGATCCATTACCTTCGGGAAGGCGCTCAGCACCCTAGGGACGGATCCAGCACCTTCGGGAAGCCGCTCAGCACCATCGGGACGGATCCAGCACCCTCGGGACAGATCCAGTACCTTCGGGAAGGAGCTCATCACCATTTGGGAGGCTCTCAGCATCCACAGGACGGATCCAGCACCTTTGGGAAGGTGGTCAACACCTTCTGGGAGGCGCTCAGCTGCTCCGCCACCCCCGAGACCCGACACCCGGGGCCGGCCGGGGGAGAGGCGGCACCGCTCCGCCGGCGGACACCGGCAGGACTTTGCCCCGCTGCAGACCCCGTCCCGAGCCGCGGCCCCGCCGCAACGCGCAGGGCTCGGAGCGGAGCCCGCCGGGAGCAGCCCCCGGGCCGGGGCTCGACCAGCGCCGAGCGAGAGTCGCGGGCCAGCGGCACGGGGGGCGGGGCCGCATGAGGAGCGGGGCCACGGGGCACAGCCCGACCGCACCTGGGAACTGCCGGGGGTCCCGGGCAGCGCCGCCTCTCCCCCATCGGGCGGATCGAGGCGGCATGGGGCCCGGGATCGGTCTCGAGTCCGGGATGGCTCTCGGGTCCGGGATCGGTCTCGGGATCGGTACCGGGCCCGGGATGGCGGCGGCGGTTCCCGCCGCGGACTCGGCGCCCCGCGCGGCCCCGGGACAGCGGCACGAAGGGGGCGAGGCCAGGGAGGAACGGGGGCAGCGCGGGTATGAGGGGCGGGGGCACGGAGTGCGTGCACAGCTCGAGACAAGAGAGCGCATGCGCGGCTCGGGGCGGCCCCAGGTGAGCGAGGCGGGGCCGGCACAGGAGCGAGGGGCCTCATCCTGCACCCTGGGGATGGTGCTGAGCACCCTGGGGATGGTGCTGAGCACCCTCGGGAAGGCGCTCAGCACCCTCGGGATGGTGCTCAGCACCATCCCGAAGGTGCAGGATTAGTGCCGAGGGTGCAGGATGAGGCCCAAGGGTGCTGAGCACCATCCCGAGGGTGCTGAGCGTCGTCCCGAGGGTGCTCAGCACCGTCCTGAGGGTGCTCAGCACCATCCCGAGGGTGCAGGATGAGTGCCGAGGGTGCAGGATGAGGCCCGAGGGTGCTGAGCACCATCCCGAGGGTGCTCAGCACCGTCCTGAGGGTGCTCAGCACCATCCCGAGGGTGCAGGATGAGTGCCGAGGGTGCAGGATGAGGCCCAAGGGTGCTGAGCACCATCCCGAGGGTGCTGAGCGCCTTCCCGAGGGTGCTCAGCACCGTCCTGAGGGTGCTCAGCACCATCCCGAGGGTGCAGGATGAGTGCCGAGGGTGCAGGATGAGGCCCAAGGGTGCTGAGCACCATCCCGAGGGTGCTGAGCGCCTTCCCGAGGGTGCTCAGCACCGTCCTGAGGGTGCTCAGCACCATCCCGAGGGTGCAGGATGAGGCCCCTCGCTCCTGTGCCGGCCCCGCCTCGCTCACCTGGGGCCGCCCCGAGCCGCGCATGCGCTCTCTTGTCCCAAGCTGTGCACGCGCTCCGTGCCCCCGCCCCTCATACCCGCGCTGCCCCCGTTCCTCCCTGGCCTCGCCCCCTTCGTGCCGCTGTCCCGGGGCCGCGCGGGGGCGCCGAGTCCGCGGCGGGAACCGCCGCCGCCACCCCGGGCCCGGTACCGATCCCGAGACCGATCCCGGACCCGAGACCCATCCCAAACCCGAGACCCATCCCGGACCCGAGACCCATCCCGGGCCCGATGCCGCCTCGATCCGCCCGATGGGGGAGAGGCGGCACCGCCCGGGACCCCCGGCAGTTCCCAGGTGCGGTCGGGCTGTGCCCCGTGGCCCCGCTCCCCATGCGGCCCCGCCCCCCGTGCCGCTGGCCCGCGACTCTCGCTCGGCGCTGGCCGAGCCCCGGCCCGGGGGCTGCTCCCGGCGGGCTCCGCTCCGAGCCCTGCGCGCTGCGGCGGGGCCGCGGCTCGGGACGGGGTCTGCAGCGGTCCTGCCGGTGTCCGGATCGGGCCCGGGATCGGGATCGCTACCGGGATGGCTACCGGCATCGCCGCGGGAGGGCGGTGCCGGCTGCGGGAGCGCTGCGGGTCCCGGTGCGGGTCCCGAGGGTACTGAACACCATCCCGAGGGTGCAGGATGAGTGCCGAGGGTGCTGAGCACCATGCCGAGGGTGCTGAGCACCGTCCCGAGGATGCTCAGCACCGTCCCGAGGATGCTCAGCACCATCCCGAGGGTGCAGGATGAGTCCCGAGGGTGCAGGATGAGTGCCGAGGCTGCTGAGCACCATCCCGACGGTGCTGAGCACGGTCCCGAGGTGGCTCAGCACCATCCCGAGTGTGCAGGATGAGTCCCGAGGGTGCAGGATGAGTCCCAAGTGTGCTGAGCACCATCCCGAGGGTGCTGAGCACCATCCCGAGGGTGCTGAGCACCATCCCGAGGGAGCAGGATGAGTCTCGAGGCTGTTCAGCATCATCTTGAGGGTGCTCAGCACCATCCCGAGGGAGCAGGATGAGTCTCGAAAGTGCAGGATGAGTTTTGCGGGTGCTGAGCACCATCCCCATGGTGCAGGATGAGTGCCGAGGGTTCAGGATGAGGTGCGAGGGTGCTGAGCACCATCCCGAGGGTGCTGAGCACCGTCCCGAAGATGCTGGATCCGTCCCGAGGGTGCTGAGCGCCTTCCAGAAGGTGCTGGATCCGTCCCGAGGACGCTGAGCGTTTTCCAGAAGGTGCTGGATCCGTCCCGAGGGTGCTGAGCGCCTTCCAGAAGGTGCTGGATCCGTCCCGACGGTGCTGAGCGCCTTTTAGAAGGTGCTGGATCTGTCCCGAGAGTGCTGAGCGCCATCCGGAAGGTGCTGGATCCGTCCCGAGGGTGCTGAGCGCCTTCCCGAAGGCTCTGGATCTGTCCCGAGGGTGCTGAGCGCCTTCCCGAAGGCTCTGGATTTGTCCCGAGTGAGCTGAGCGCCTTTCAGAGGTTGCTGGATCCTTCCCGAGTGTGCTGAGCGCCTTTTAGAATGTGCTGGATTCATTTTGAAAGTGCTGTGCGCCTTCCCGAAGGTGCTGGATGCGTCCCGAAGGTGCTGGGTACCATCCCGAAGGTGTAGGATGAGTCCCGAGAATGAAGGATGAGTCTCGAGGGTGCTGAGCACCAACCCGAGGGTGCTGAGCACCGTCCCGAGGGTTTCTGCACCTTCCCGAGGGTGCTCAGCACCATCCCGAGGGTGCAGGATGAGTCCCGAGGGTGCAGGATGAGTGCCGAGGCTGCTGAGCCCCATCCCGACGGTGCTGAGCACGGTCCCGAGGTGGCTCAGCACCATCCCGAGAGTGCAGGATGAGTCCTGAGGGTGGTGAGCACCATCCCGAGGGTGCTGAGCACCATCCCGAGGGTGCAGGATGAGTGCCGAGGGTGCAGGATGAGTCTCGAGGCTGTTCAGCACTATCTCGAGGGTGCAGGATGAGTGCCGAGGGTTCAAGATGAGTGGCGAGGGTGCTGAGCACCGTCCCGAGGGTGCTCAGCACCATCCCGAGGGTTCAGGATGAGTCCCAAAGGTGCAGGATGAGTCCCGAGCGTGCTCAGCACCTTCCCGAGGGTGCTCAGCACCATCCCGAAGGTGCTGGATCCGTCCCGAGGGTGCTGAGCGCCTTCCAGAAGGTGCTGGATCCATCCCGAGGGTTCTGAGCGCCTTCCAGAAGGTACTGGATCCGTCCCGAGGGTGCTCAGCACCATCCCGAGGGTGCAGGATGAGTCCCGAGGTTGCTGAGCAGATAATCCCCATCTACACCCTCGGGACGGATCCATTACCTTCGGGAAGGCGCTCAGCACCCTAGGGACGGATCCAGCACCTTCGGGAAGCCGCTCAGCACCATCGGGACGGATCCAGCACCCTCGGGACAGATCCAGTACCTTCGGGAAGGAGCTCATCACCATTTGGGAGGCTCTCAGCATCCACAGGACGGATCCAGCACCTTTGGGAAGGTGGTCAACACCTTCTGGGAGGCGCTCAGCTGCTCCGCCACCCCCGAGACCCGACACCCGGGGCCGGCCGGGGGAGAGGCGGCACCGCTCCGCCGGCGGACACCGGCAGGACTTTGCCCCGCTGCAGACCCCGTCCCGAGCCGCGGCCCCGCCGCAACGCGCAGGGCTCGGAGCGGAGCCCGCCGGGAGCAGCCCCCGGGCCGGGGCTCGGCCAGCGCCGAGCGAGAGTCGCGGGCCAGCGGCACGGGGGGCGGGGCCGCATGAGGAGCGGGGCCACGGGGCACAGCCCGACCGCACCTGGGAACTGCCGGGGGTCCCGGGCAGCGCCGCCTCTCCCCCATCGGGCGGATCGAGGCGGCATGGGGCCCGGGATCGGTCTCGAGTCCGGGATGGCTCTCGGGTCCGGGATCGGTCTCGGGATCGGTACCGGGCCCGGGATGGCGGCGGCGGTTCCCGCCGCGGACTCGGCGCCCCGCGCGGCCCCGGGACAGCGGCACGAAGGGGGCGAGGCCAGGGAGGAACGGGGGCAGCGCGGGTATGAGGGGCGGGAGCACGGAGTGCGTGCACAGCTCGAGACAAGAGAGCGCATGCGCGGCTCGGGGCGGCCCCAGGTGAGCGAGGCGGGGCCGGCACAGGAGCGAGGGGCCTCATCCTGCACCCTGGGGATGGTGCTGAGCACCCTGGGGATGGTGCTGAGCACCCTCGGGAAGGCGCTCAGCACCCTCGGGATGGTGCTCAGCACCATCCCGAGGGTGCAGGATGAGTGCCGAGGGTGCAGGATGAGGCCCAAGGGTGCTGAGCACCATCCCGAGGGTGCTGAGCGCCGTCCCGAGGGTGCTCAGCACCGTCCTGAGGGTGCTCAGCACCATCCCGAGGGTGCAGGATGAGTGCCGAGGGTGCAGGATGAGGCCCAAGGGTGCTGAGCACCATCCCGAGGGTGCTGAGCGCCTTCCCGAGGGTGCTCAGCACCGTCCTGAGGGTGCTCAGCACCATCCCGAGGGTGCAGGATGAGTGCCGAGGGTGCAGGATGAGGCCCAAGGGTGCTGAGCACCATCCCGAGGGTGCTGAGCGCCTTCCCGAGGGTGCTCAGCACCGTCCTGAGGGTGCTCAGCACCATCCCGAGGGTGCAGGATGAGGCCCCTCGCTCCTGTGCCGGCCCCGCCTCGCTCACCTGGGGCCGCCCCGAGCCGCGCATGCGCTCTCTTGTCCCAAGCTGTGCACGCGCTCCGTGCCCCCGCCCCTCATACCCGCGCTGCCCCCGTTCCTCCCTGGCCTCGCCCCCTTCGTGCCGCTGTCCCGGGGCCGCGCGGGGGCGCCGAGTCCGCGGCGGGAACCGCCGCCGCCACCCCGGGCCCGGTACCGATCCCGAGACCGATCCCGGACCCGAGACCCATCCCAAACCCGAGACCCATCCCGGACCCGAGACCCATCCCGGGCCCGATGCCGCCTCGATCCGCCCGATGGGGGAGAGGCGGCACCGCCCGGGACCCCCGGCAGTTCCCAGGTGCGGTCGGGCTGTGCCCCGTGGCCCCGCTCCCCATGCGGCCCCGCCCCCCGTGCCGCTGGCCCGCGACTCTCGCTCGGCGCTGGCCGAGCCCCGGCCCGGGGGCTGCTCCCGGCGGGCTCCGCTCCGAGCCCTGCGCGCTGCGGCGGGGCCGCGGCTCGGGACGGGGTCTGCAGCGGTCCTGCCGGTGTCCGGATCGGGCCCGGGATCGGGATCGCTACCGGGATGGCTACCGGCATCGCCGCGGGAGGGCGGTGCCGGCTGCGGGAGCGCTGCGGGTCCCGGTGCGGGTCCCGAGGGTACTGAACACCATCCCGAGGGTGCAGGATGAGTGCCGAGGGTGCTGAGCACCATGCCGAGGGTGCTGAGCACCGTCCCGAGGATGCTCAGCACCGTCCCGAGGATGCTCAGCACCA
This sequence comes from Poecile atricapillus, assembly GCF_030490865.1. Taxonomy (NCBI): domain Eukaryota; kingdom Metazoa; phylum Chordata; class Aves; order Passeriformes; family Paridae; genus Poecile; species Poecile atricapillus. Next base: position 39,441 of record NW_026709046.1, on the reverse strand, counting down.
TCCCGAGGGTGCAGGATGAGTCCCGAGGGTGCAGGATGAGTCCCAAGTGTGCTGAGCACCATCCCGACGGTGCTGAGCACGGTCCCGAGGTGGCTCAGCACCATCCCGAGTGTGCAGGATGAGTCCCGAGGGTGCAGGATGAGTCCCAAGTGTGCTGAGCACCATCCCGAAGGTGGTGAGCACCATCCCGAGGGTGCTGAGCACCATCCCGAGGGAGCAGGATGAGTCTCGAGGCTGTTCAGCATCATCTTGAGGGTGCTCAGCACCATCCCGAGGGAGCAGGATGAGTCTCGAAAGTGCAGGATGAGTTTTGCGGGTGCTGAGCACCATCCCCATGGTGCAGGATGAGTGCCGAGGGTTCAGGATGAGGTGCGAGGGTGCTGAGCACCATCCCGAGGGTGCTGAGCACCGTCCCGAAGATGCTGGATCCGTCCCGAGGGTGCTGAGCGCCTTCCAGAAGGTGCTGGATCCGTCCCGAGGACGCTGAGCGTTTTCCAGAAGGTGCTGGATCCGTCCCGAGGGTGCTGAGCGCCTTCCAGAAGGTGCTGGATCCGTCCCGACGGTGCTGAGCGCCTTTTAGAAGGTGCTGGATCTGTCCCGAGAGTGCTGAGCGCCATCCGGAAGGTGCTGGATCCGTCCCGAGGGTGCTGAGCGCCTTCCCGAAGGCTCTGGATCTGTCCCGAGGGTGCTGAGCGCCTTCCCGAAGGCTCTGGATTTGTCCCGAGTGAGCTGAGCGCCTTTCAGAGGTTGCTGGATCCTTCCCGAGTGTGCTGAGCGCCTTTTAGAATGTGCTGGATTCATTTTGAAAGTGCTGTGCGCCTTCCCGAAGGTGCTGGATGCGTCCCGAAGGTGCTGGGTACCATCCCGAAGGTGTAGGATGAGTCCCGAGAATGAAGGATGAGTCTCGAGGGTGCTGAGCACCAACCCGAGGGTGCTGAGCACCGTCCCGAGGGTTTCTGCACCTTCCCGAGGGTGCTCAGCACCATCCCGAGGGTGCAGGATGAGTGCCGAGGGTGCAGGATGAGTGCCGAGGCTGCTGAGCCCCATCCCGACGGTGCTGAGCACGGTCCCGAGGTGGCTCAGCACCATCCCGAGAGTGCAGGATGAGTCCTGAGGGTGGTGAGCACCATCCCGAGGGTGCTGAGCACCATCCCGAGGGTGCAGGATGAGTGCCGAGGGTGCAGGATGAGTCTCGAGGCTGTTCAGCACTATCTCGAGGGTGCAGGATGAGTGCCGAGGGTTCAAGATGAGTGGCGAGGGTGCTGAGCACCGTCCCGAGGGTGCTCAGCACCATCCCGAGGGTTCAGGATGAGTCCCAAAGGTGCAGGATGAGTCCCGAGCGTGCTCAGCACCTTCCCGAGGGTGCTCAGCACCATCCCGAAGGTGCTGGATCCGTCCCGAGGGTGCTGAGCGCCTTCCAGAAGGTGCTGGATCCATCCCGAGGGTTCTGAGCGCCTTCCAGAAGGTACTGGATCCGTCCCGAGGGTGCTCAGCACCATCCCGAGGGTGCAGGATGAGTCCCGAGGTTGCTGAGCAGATAATCCCCATCTACACCCTCGGGACGGATCCATTACCTTCGGGAAGGCGCTCAGCACCCTAGGGACGGATCCAGCACCTTCGGGAAGCCGCTCAGCACCATCGGGACGGATCCAGCACCCTCGGGACAGATCCAGTACCTTCGGGAAGGAGCTCATCACCATTTGGGAGGCTCTCAGCATCCACAGGACGGATCCAGCACCTTTGGGAAGGTGGTCAACACCTTCTGGGAGGCGCTCAGCTGCTCCGCCACCCCCGAGACCCGACACCCGGGGCCGGCCGGGGGAGAGGCGGCACCGCTCCGCCGGCGGACACCGGCAGGACTTTGCCCCGCTGCAGACCCCGTCCCGAGCCGCGGCCCCGCCGCAACGCGCAGGGCTCGGAGCGGAGCCCGCCGGGAGCAGCCCCCGGGCCGGGGCTCGACCAGCGCCGAGCGAGAGTCGCGGGCCAGCGGCACGGGGGGCGGGGCCGCATGAGGAGCGGGGCCACGGGGCACAGCCCGACCGCACCTGGGAACTGCCGGGGGTCCCGGGCAGCGCCGCCTCTCCCCCATCGGGCGGATCGAGGCGGCATGGGGCCCGGGATCGGTCTCGAGTCCGGGATGGCTCTCGGGTCCGGGATCGGTCTCGGGATCGGTACCGGGCCCGGGATGGCGGCGGCGGTTCCCGCCGCGGACTCGGCGCCCCGCGCGGCCCCGGGACAGCGGCACGAAGGGGGCGAGGCCAGGGAGGAACGGGGGCAGCGCGGGTATGAGGGGCGGGAGCACGGAGTGCGTGCACAGCTCGAGACAAGAGGGCGCATGCGCGGCTCGGGGCTGCCCCAGGTGAGCGAGGCGGGGCCGGCACAGGAGCGAGGGGCCTCATCCTGCACCCTGGGGATGGTGCTGAGCACCCTGGGGATGGTGCTGAGCACCCTCGGGAAGGCGCTCAGCACCCTCGGGATGGTGCTCAGCACCATCCCGAGGGTGCAGGATGAGTGCCGAGGGTGCAGGATGAGGCCCAAGGGTGCTGAGCACCATCCCGAGGGTGCTGAGCGCCGTCCCGAGGGTGCTCAGCACCATCCCGAGGGTGCTCAGCACCATCCCGAGGGTGCAGGATGAGTGCCGAGGGTGCAGGATGAGGCCCAAGGGTGCTGAGCACCATCCCGAGGGTGCTGAGCGCCATCCCGAGGGTGCTCAGCACCGTCCTGAGGGTGCTCAGCACCATCCCGAGGGTGCAGGATGAGTGCCGAGGGTGCAGGATGAGGCCCAAGGGTGCTGAGCACCATCCCGAGGGTGCTGAGCGCCTTCCCGAGGGTGCTCAGCACCGTCCTGAGGGTGCTCAGCACCATCCCGAGGTTGCAGGATGAGTGCCGAGGGTGCAGGATGAGGCCCAAGGGTGCTGAGCACCATCCCGAGGGTGCTGAGCGCCTTCCCGAGGGTGCTCAGCACCGTCCTGAGGGTGCTCAGCACCATCCCGAGGGTGCAGGATGAGGCCCCTCGCTCCTGTGCCGGCCCCGCCTCGCTCACCTGGGGCCGCCCCGAGCCGCGCATGCGCTCTCTTGTCCAGAGCTGTGCACGCGCTCCGTGCCCCCGCCCCTCATACCCGCGCTGCCCCCGTTCCTCCCTGGCCTCGCCCCCTTCGTGCCGCTGTCCCGGGGCCGCGCGGGGGCGCCGAGTCCGCGGCGGGAACCGCCGCCGCCACCCCGGGCCCGGTACCGATCCCGAGACCGATCCCGGACCCGAGACCCATCCCAAACCCGAGACCCATCCCGGACCCGAGACCCATCCCGGGCCCGATGCCGCCTCGATCCGCCCGATGGGGGAGAGGCGGCACCGCCCGGGACCCCCGGCAGTTCCCAGGTGCGGTCGGGCTGTGCCCCGTGGCCCCGCTCCCCATGCGGCCCCGCCCCCCGTGCCGCTGGCCCGCGACTCTCGCTCGGCGCTGGCCGAGCCCCGGCCCGGGGGCTGCTCCCGGCGGGCTCCGCTCCGAGCCCTGCGCGCTGCGGCGGGGCCGCGGCTCGGGACGGGGTCTGCAGCGGTCCTGCCGGTGTCCGGATCGGGCCCGGGATCGGGATCGCTACCGGGATGGCTACCGGCATCGCCGCGGGAGGGCGGTGCCGGCTGCGGGAGCGCTGCGGGTCCCGGTGCGGGTCCCGAGGGTACTGAACACCATCCCGAGGGTGCAGGATGAGTGCCGAGGGTGCTGAGCACCATGCCGAGGGTGCTGAGCACCGTCCCGAGGATGCTCAGCACCGTCCCGAGGATGCTCAGCACCATCCCGAGGGTGCAGGATGAGTCCCGAGGGTGCAGGATGAGTGCCGAGGCTGCTGAGCACCATCCCGACGGTGCTGAGCACGGTCCCGAGGTGGCTCAGCACCATCCCGAGTGTGCAGGATGAGTCCCGAGGGTGCAGGATGAGTCCCAAGTGTGCTGAGCACCATCCCGAAGGTGGTGAGCACCATCCCGAGGGTGCTGAGCACCATCCCGAGGGAGCAGGATGAGTCTCGAGGCTGTTCAGCATCATCTTGAGGGTGCTCAGCACCATCCCGAGGGAGCAGGATGAGTCTCGAAAGTGCAGGATGAGTTTTGCGGGTGCTGAGCACCATCCCCATGGTGCAGGATGAGTGCCGAGGGTTCAGGATGAGGTGCGAGGGTGCTGAGCACCATCCCGAGGGTGCTGAGCACCGTCCCGAAGATGCTGGATCCGTCCCGAGGGTGCTGAGCGCCTTCCAGAAGGTGCTGGATCCGTCCCGAGGACGCTGAGCGTTTTCCAGAAGGTGCTGGATCCGTCCCGAGGGTGCTGAGCGCCTTCCAGAAGGTGCTGGATCCGTCCCGACGGTGCTGAGCGCCTTTTAGAAGGTGCTGGATCTGTCCCGAGAGTGCTGAGCGCCATCCGGAAGGTGCTGGATCCGTCCCGAGGGTGCTGAGCGCCTTCCCGAAGGCTCTGGATCTGTCCCGAGGGTGCTGAGCGCCTTCCCGAAGGCTCTGGATTTGTCCCGAGTGAGCTGAGCGCCTTTCAGAGGTTGCTGGATCCTTCCCGAGTGTGCTGAGCGCCTTTTAGAATGTGCTGGATTCATTTTGAAAGTGCTGTGCGCCTTCCCGAAGGTGCTGGATGCGTCCCGAAGGTGCTGGGTACCATCCCGAAGGTGTAGGATGAGTCCCGAGAATGAAGGATGAGTCTCGAGGGTGCTGAGCACCAACCCGAGGGTGCTGAGCACCGTCCCGAGGGTTTCTGCACCTTCCCGAGGGTGCTCAGCACCATCCCGAGGGTGCAGGATGAGTCCCGAGGGTGCAGGATGAGTGCCGAGGCTGCTGAGCGCCATCCCGACGGTGCTGAGCACGGTCCCGAGGTGGCTCAGCACCATCCCGAGAGTGCAGGATGAGTCCCGAGGGTGGTGAGCACCATCCCGAGGGTGCTGAGCACCATCCCGAGGGTGCAGGATGAGTGCCGAGGGTGCAGGATGAGTCTCGAGGCTGTTCAGCACTATCTCGAGGGTGCAGGATGAGTGCCGAGGGTTCAAGATGAGTGGCGAGGGTGCTGAGCACCATCCCGAGGGTGCTGAGCACCGTCCCGAGGGTGCTCAGCACCATCCCGAGGGTTCAGGATGAGTCCCAAAGGTGCAGGATGAGTCCCGAGCGTGCTCAGCACCTTCCCGAGGGTGCTCAGCACCATCCCGAAGGTGCTGGATCCGTCCCGAGGGTGCTGAGCGCCTTCCAGAAGGTGCTGGATCCATCCCGAGGGTTCTGAGCGCCTTCCAGAAGGTACTGGATCCGTCCCGAGGGTGCTCAGCACCATCCCGAGGGTGCAGGATGAGTCCCGAGGTTGCTGAGCAGATAATCCCCATCTACACCCTCGGGACGGATCCATTACCTTCGGGAAGGCGCTCAGCACCCTAGGGACGGATCCAGCACCTTCGGGAAGCCGCTCAGCACCATCGGGACGGATCCAGCACCCTCGGGACAGATCCAGTACCTTCGGGAAGGAGCTCATCACCATTTGGGAGGCTCTCAGCATCCACAGGACGGATCCAGCACCTTTGGGAAGGTGGTCAACACCTTCTGGGAGGCGCTCAGCTGCTCCGCCACCCCCGAGACCCGACACCCGGGGCCGGCCGGGGGAGAGGCGGCACCGCTCCGCCGGCGGACACCGGCAGGACTTTGCCCCGCTGCAGACCCCGTCCCGAGCCGCGGCCCCGCCGCAACGCGCAGGGCTCGGAGCGGAGCCCGCCGGGAGCAGCCCCCGGGCCGGGGCTCGGCCAGCGCCGAGCGAGAGTCGCGGGCCAGCGGCACGGGGGGCGGGGCCGCATGAGGAGCGGGGCCACGGGGCACAGCCCGACCGCACCTGGGAACTGCCGGGGGTCCCGGGCAGCGCCGCCTCTCCCCCATCGGGCGGATCGAGGCGGCATGGGGCCCGGGATCGGTCTCGAGTCCGGGATGGCTCTCGGGTCCGGGATCGGTCTCGGGATCGGTACCGGGCCCGGGATGGCGGCGGCGGTTCCCGCCGCGGACTCGGCGCCCCGCGCGGCCCCGGGACAGCGGCACGAAGGGGGCGAGGCCAGGGAGGAACGGGGGCAGCGCGGGTATGAGGGGCGGGAGCACGGAGTGCGTGCACAGCTCGAGACAAGAGAGCGCATGCGCGGCTCGGGGCGGCCCCAGGTGAGCGAGGCGGGGCCGGCACAGGAGCGAGGGGCCTCATCCTGCACCCTGGGGATGGTGCTGAGCACCCTGGGGATGGTGCTGAGCACCCTCGGGAAGGCGCTCAGCACCCTCGGGATGGTGCTCAGCACCATCCCGAGGGTGCAGGATGAGTGCCGAGGGTGCAGGATGAGGCCCAAGGGTGCTGAGCACCATCCCGAGGGTGCTGAGCGCCGTCCCGAGGGTGCTCAGCACCGTCCTGAGGGTGCTCAGCACCATCCCGAGGGTGCAGGATGAGTGCCGAGGGTGCAGGATGAGGCCCAAGGGTGCTGAGCACCATCCCGAGGGTGCTGAGCGCCTTCCCGAGGGTGCTCAGCACCGTCCTGAGGGTGCTCAGCACCATCCCGAGGGTGCAGGATGAGTGCCGAGGGTGCAGGATGAGGCCCAAGGGTGCTGAGCACCATCCCGAGGGTGCTGAGCGCCTTCCCGAGGGTGCTCAGCACCGTCCTGAGGGTGCTCAGCACCATCCCGAGGGTGCAGGATGAGGCCCCTCGCTCCTGTGCCGGCCCCGCCTCGCTCACCTGGGGCCGCCCCGAGCCGCGCATGCGCTCTCTTGTCCCAAGCTGTGCACGCGCTCCGTGCCCCCGCCCCTCATACCCGCGCTGCCCCCGTTCCTCCCTGGCCTCGCCCCCTTCGTGCCGCTGTCCCGGGGCCGCGCGGGGGCGCCGAGTCCGCGGCGGGAACCGCCGCCGCCACCCCGGGCCCGGTACCGATCCCGAGACCGATCCCGGACCCGAGACCCATCCCAAACCCGAGACCCATCCCGGACCCGAGACCCATCCCGGGCCCGATGCCGCCTCGATCCGCCCGATGGGGGAGAGGCGGCACCGCCCGGGACCCCCGGCAGTTCCCAGGTGCGGTCGGGCTGTGCCCCGTGGCCCCGCTCCCCATGCGGCCCCGCCCCCCGTGCCGCTGGCCCGCGACTCTCGCTCGGCGCTGGCCGAGCCCCGGCCCGGGGGCTGCTCCCGGCGGGCTCCGCTCCGAGCCCTGCGCGCTGCGGCGGGGCCGCGGCTCGGGACGGGGTCTGCAGCGGTCCTGCCGGTGTCCGGATCGGGCCCGGGATCGGGATCGCTACCGGGATGGCTACCGGCATCGCCGCGGGAGGGCGGTGCCGGCTGCGGGAGCGCTGCGGGTCCCGGTGCGGGTCCCGAGGGTACTGAACACCATCCCGAGGGTGCAGGATGAGTGCCGAGGGTGCTGAGCACCATGCCGAGGGTGCTGAGCACCGTCCCGAGGATGCTCAGCACCGTCCCGAGGATGCTCAGCACCATCCCGAGGGTGCAGGATGAGTCCCGAGGGTGCAGGATGAGTCCCAAGTGTGCTGAGCACCATCCCGACGGTGCTGAGCACGGTCCCGAGGTGGCTCAGCACCATCCCGAGTGTGCAGGATGAGTCCCGAGGGTGCAGGATGAGTCCCAAGTGTGCTGAGCACCATCCCGAAGGTGGTGAGCACCATCCCGAGGGTGCTGAGCACCATCCCGAGGGAGCAGGATGAGTCTCGAGGCTGTTCAGCATCATCTTGAGGGTGCTCAGCACCATCCCGAGGGAGCAGGATGAGTCTCGAAAGTGCAGGATGAGTTTTGCGGGTGCTGAGCACCATCCCCATGGTGCAGGATGAGTGCCGAGGGTTCAGGATGAGGTGCGAGGGTGCTGAGCACCATCCCGAGGGTGCTGAGCACCGTCCCGAAGATGCTGGATCCGTCCCGAGGGTGCTGAGCGCCTTCCAGAAGGTGCTGGATCCGTCCCGAGGACGCTGAGCGTTTTCCAGAAGGTGCTGGATCCGTCCCGAGGGTGCTGAGCGCCTTCCAGAAGGTGCTGGATCCGTCCCGACGGTGCTGAGCGCCTTTTAGAAGGTGCTGGATCTGTCCCGAGAGTGCTGAGCGCCATCCGGAAGGTGCTGGATCCGTCCCGAGGGTGCTGAGCGCCTTCCCGAAGGCTCTGGATCTGTCCCGAGGGTGCTGAGCGCCTTCCCGAAGGCTCTGGATTTGTCCCGAGTGAGCTGAGCGCCTTTCAGAGGTTGCTGGATCCTTCCCGAGTGTGCTGAGCGCCTTTTAGAATGTGCTGGATTCATTTTGAAAGTGCTGTGCGCCTTCCCGAAGGTGCTGGATGCGTCCCGAAGGTGCTGGGTACCATCCCGAAGGTGTAGGATGAGTCCCGAGAATGAAGGATGAGTCTCGAGGGTGCTGAGCACCAACCCGAGGGTGCTGAGCACCGTCCCGAGGGTTTCTGCACCTTCCCGAGGGTGCTCAGCACCATCCCGAGGGTGCAGGATGAGTGCCGAGGGTGCAGGATGAGTGCCGAGGCTGCTGAGCCCCATCCCGACGGTGCTGAGCACGGTCCCGAGGTGGCTCAGCACCATCCCGAGAGTGCAGGATGAGTCCTGAGGGTGGTGAGCACCATCCCGAGGGTGCTGAGCACCATCCCGAGGGTGCAGGATGAGTGCCGAGGGTGCAGGATGAGTCTCGAGGCTGTTCAGCACTATCTCGAGGGTGCAGGATGAGTGCCGAGGGTTCAAGATGAGTGGCGAGGGTGCTGAGCACCGTCCCGAGGGTGCTCAGCACCATCCCGAGGGTTCAGGATGAGTCCCAAAGGTGCAGGATGAGTCCCGAGCGTGCTCAGCACCTTCCCGAGGGTGCTCAGCACCATCCCGAAGGTGCTGGATCCGTCCCGAGGGTGCTGAGCGCCTTCCAGAAGGTGCTGGATCCATCCCGAGGGTTCTGAGCGCCTTCCAGAAGGTACTGGATCCGTCCCGAGGGTGCTCAGCACCATCCCGAGGGTGCAGGATGAGTCCCGAGGTTGCTGAGCAGATAATCCCCATCTACACCCTCGGGACGGATCCATTACCTTCGGGAAGGCGCTCAGCACCCTAGGGACGGATCCAGCACCTTCGGGAAGCCGCTCAGCACCATCGGGACGGATCCAGCACCCTCGGGACAGATCCAGTACCTTCGGGAAGGAGCTCATCACCATTTGGGAGGCTCTCAGCATCCACAGGACGGATCCAGCACCTTTGGGAAGGTGGTCAACACCTTCTGGGAGGCGCTCAGCTGCTCCGCCACCCCCGAGACCCGACACCCGGGGCCGGCCGGGGGAGAGGCGGCACCGCTCCGCCGGCGGACACCGGCAGGACTTTGCCCCGCTGCAGACCCCGTCCCGAGCCGCGGCCCCGCCGCAACGCGCAGGGCTCGGAGCGGAGCCCGCCGGGAGCAGCCCCCGGGCCGGGGCTCGACCAGCGCCGAGCGAGAGTCGCGGGCCAGCGGCACGGGGGGCGGGGCCGCATGAGGAGCGGGGCCACGGGGCACAGCCCGACCGCACCTGGGAACTGCCGGGGGTCCCGGGCAGCGCCGCCTCTCCCCCATCGGGCGGATCGAGGCGGCATGGGGCCCGGGATCGGTCTCGAGTCCGGGATGGCTCTCGGGTCCGGGATCGGTCTCGGGATCGGTACCGGGCCCGGGATGGCGGCGGCGGTTCCCGCCGCGGACTCGGCGCCCCGCGCGGCCCCGGGACAGCGGCACGAAGGGGGCGAGGCCAGGGAGGAACGGGGGCAGCGCGGGTATGAGGGGCGGGAGCACGGAGTGCGTGCACAGCTCGAGACAAGAGGGCGCATGCGCGGCTCGGGGCTGCCCCAGGTGAGCGAGGCGGGGCCGGCACAGGAGCGAGGGGCCTCATCCTGCACCCTGGGGATGGTGCTGAGCACCCTGGGGATGGTGCTGAGCACCCTCGGGAAGGCGCTCAGCACCCTCGGGATGGTGCTCAGCACCATCCCGAGGGTGCAGGATGAGTGCCGAGGGTGCAGGATGAGGCCCAAGGGTGCTGAGCACCATCCCGAGGGTGCTGAGCGCCGTCCCGAGGGTGCTCAGCACCATCCCGAGGGTGCTCAGCACCATCCCGAGGGTGCAGGATGAGTGCCGAGGGTGCAGGATGAGGCCCAAGGGTGCTGAGCACCATCCCGAGGGTGCTGAGCGCCATCCCGAGGGTGCTCAGCACCGTCCTGAGGGTGCTCAGCACCATCCCGAGGGTGCAGGATGAGTGCCGAGGGTGCAGGATGAGGCCCAAGGGTGCTGAGCACCATCCCGAGGGTGCTGAGCGCCTTCCCGAGGGTGCTCAGCACCGTCCTGAGGGTGCTCAGCACCATCCCGAGGTTGCAGGATGAGTGCCGAGGGTGCAGGATGAGGCCCAAGGGTGCTGAGCACCATCCCGAGGGTGCTGAGCGCCTTCCCGAGGGTGCTCAGCACCGTCCTGAGGGTGCTCAGCACCATCCCGAGGGTGCAGGATGAGGCCCCTCGCTCCTGTGCCGGCCCCGCCTCGCTCACCTGGGGCCGCCCCGAGCCGCGCATGCGCTCTCTTGTCCAGAGCTGTGCACGCGCTCCGTGCCCCCGCCCCTCATACCCGCGCTGCCCCCGTTCCTCCCTGGCCTCGCCCCCTTCGTGCCGCTGTCCCGGGGCCGCGCGGGGGCGCCGAGTCCGCGGCGGGAACCGCCGCCGCCACCCCGGGCCCGGTACCGATCCCGAGACCGATCCCGGACCCGAGACCCATCCCAAACCCGAGACCCATCCCGGACCCGAGACCCATCCCGGGCCCGATGCCGCCTCGATCCGCCCGATGGGGGAGAGGCGGCACCGCCCGGGACCCCCGGCAGTTCCCAGGTGCGGTCGGGCTGTGCCCCGTGGCCCCGCTCCCCATGCGGCCCCGCCCCCCGTGCCGCTGGCCCGCGACTCTCGCTCGGCGCTGGCCGAGCCCCGGCCCGGGGGCTGCTCCCGGCGGGCTCCGCTCCGAGCCCTGCGCGCTGCGGCGGGGCCGCGGCTCGGGACGGGGTCTGCAGCGGTCCTGCCGGTGTCCGGATCGGGCCCGGGATCGGGATCGCTACCGGGATGGCTACCGGCATCGCCGCGGGAGGGCGGTGCCGGCTGCGGGAGCGCTGCGGGTCCCGGTGCGGGTCCCGAGGGTACTGAACACCATCCCGAGGGTGCAGGATGAGTGCCGAGGGTGCTGAGCACCATGCCGAGGGTGCTGAGCACCGTCCCGAGGATGCTCAGCACCGTCCCGAGGATGCTCAGCACCATCCCGAGGGTGCAGGATGAGTCCCGAGGGTGCAGGATGAGTGCCGAGGCTGCTGAGCACCATCCCGACGGTGCTGAGCACGGTCCCGAGGTGGCTCAGCACCATCCCGAGTGTGCAGGATGAGTCCCGAGGGTGCAGGATGAGTCCCAAGTGTGCTGAGCACCATCCCGAAGGTGGTGAGCACCATCCCGAGGGTGCTGAGCACCATCCCGAGGGAGCAGGATGAGTCTCGAGGCTGTTCAGCATCATCTTGAGGGTGCTCAGCACCATCCCGAGGGAGCAGGATGAGTCTCGAAAGTGCAGGATGAGTTTTGCGGGTGCTGAGCACCATCCCCATGGTGCAGGATGAGTGCCGAGGGTTCAGGATGAGGTGCGAGGGTGCTGAGCACCATCCCGAGGGTGCTGAGCACCGTCCCGAAGATGCTGGATCCGTCCCGAGGGTGCTGAGCGCCTTCCAGAAGGTGCTGGATCCGTCCCGAGGACGCTGAGCGTTTTCCAGAAGGTGCTGGATCCGTCCCGAGGGTGCTGAGCGCCTTCCAGAAGGTGCTGGATCCGTCCCGACGGTGCTGAGCGCCTTTTAGAAGGTGCTGGATCTGTCCCGAGAGTGCTGAGCGCCATCCGGAAGGTGCTGGATCCGTCCCGAGGGTGCTGAGCGCCTTCCCGAAGGCTCTGGATCTGTCCCGAGGGTGCTGAGCGCCTTCCCGAAGGCTCTGGATTTGTCCCGAGTGAGCTGAGCGCCTTTCAGAGGTTGCTGGATCCTTCCCGAGTGTGCTGAGCGCCTTTTAGAATGTGCTGGATTCATTTTGAAAGTGCTGTGCGCCTTCCCGAAGGTGCTGGATGCGTCCCGAAGGTGCTGGGTACCATCCCGAAGGTGTAGGATGAGTCCCGAGAATGAAGGATGAGTCTCGAGGGTGCTGAGCACCAACCCGAGGGTGCTGAGCACCGTCCCGAGGGTTTCTGCACCTTCCCGAGGGTGCTCAGCACCATCCCGAGGGTGCAGGATGAGTCCCGAGGGTGCAGGATGAGTGCCGAGGCTGCTGAGCGCCATCCCGACGGTGCTGAGCACGGTCCCGAGGTGGCTCAGCACCATCCCGAGAGTGCAGGATGAGTCCCGAGGGTGGTGAGCACCATCCCGAGGGTGCTGAGCACCATCCCGAGGGTGCAGGATGAGTGCCGAGGGTGCAGGATGAGTCTCGAGGCTGTTCAGCACTATCTCGAGGGTGCAGGATGAGTGCCGAGGGTTCAAGATGAGTGGCGAGGGTGCTGAGCACCATCCCGAGGGTGCTGAGCACCGTCCCGAGGGTGCTCAGCACCATCCCGAGGGTTCAGGATGAGTCCCAAAGGTGCAGGATGAGTCCCGAGCGTGCTCAGCACCTTCCCGAGGGTGCTCAGCACCATCCCGAAGGTGCTGGATCCGTCCCGAGGGTGCTGAGCGCCTTCCAGAAGGTGCTGGATCCATCCCGAGGGTTCTGAGCGCCTTCCAGAAGGTACTGGATCCGTCCCGAGGGTGCTCAGCACCATCCCGAGGGTGCAGGATGAGTCCCGAGGTTGCTGAGCAGATAATCCCCATCTACACCCTCGGGACGGATCCATTACCTTCGGGAAGGCGCTCAGCACCCTAGGGACGGATCCAGCACCTTCGGGAAGCCGCTCAGCACCATCGGGACGGATCCAGCACCCTCGGGACAGATCCAGTACCTTCGGGAAGGAGCTCATCACCATTTGGGAGGCTCTCAGCATCCACAGGACGGATCCAGCACCTTTGGGAAGGTGGTCAACACCTTCTGGGAGGCGCTCAGCTGCTCCGCCACCCCCGAGACCCGACACCCGGGGCCGGCCGGGGGAGAGGCGGCACCGCTCCGCCGGCGGACACCGGCAGGACTTTGCCCCGCTGCAGACCCCGTCCCGAGCCGCGGCCCCGCCGCAACGCGCAGGGCTCGGAGCGGAGCCCGCCGGGAGCAGCCCCCGGGCCGGGGCTCGACCAGCGCCGAGCGAGAGTCGCGGGCCAGCGGCACGGGGGGCGGGGCCGCATGAGGAGCGGGGCCACGGGGCACAGCCCGACCGCACCTGGGAACTGCCGGGGGTCCCGGGCAGCGCCGCCTCTCCCCCATCGGGCGGATCGAGGCGGCATGGGGCCCGGGATCGGTCTCGAGTCCGGGATGGCTCTCGGGTCCGGGATCGGTCTCGGGATCGGTACCGGGCCCGGGATGGCGGCGGCGGTTCCCGCCGCGGACTCGGCGCCCCGCGCGGCCCCGGGACAGCGGCACGAAGGGGGCGAGGCCAGGGAGGAACGGGGGCAGCGCGGGTATGAGGGGCGGGGGCACGGAGTGCGTGCACAGCTCGAGACAAGAGAGCGCATGCGCGGCTCGGGGCGGCCCCAGGTGAGCGAGGCGGGGCCGGCACAGGAGCGAGGGGCCTCATCCTGCACCCTGGGGATGGTGCTGAGCACCCTGGGGATGGTGCTGAGCACCCTCGGGAAGGCGCTCAGCACCCTCGGGATGGTGCTCAGCACCATCCCGAAGGTGCAGGATTAGTGCCGAGGGTGCAGGATGAGGCCCAAGGGTGCTGAGCACCATCCCGAGGGTGCTGAGCGTCGTCCCGAGGGTGCTCAGCACCGTCCTGAGGGTGCTCAGCACCATCCCGAGGGTGCAGGATGAGTGCCGAGGGTGCAGGATGAGGCCCGAGGGTGCTGAGCACCATCCCGAGGGTGCTCAGCACCGTCCTGAGGGTGCTCAGCACCATCCCGAGGGTGCAGGATGAGTGCCGAGGGTGCAGGATGAGGCCCAAGGGTGCTGAGCACCATCCCGAGGGTGCTGAGCGCCTTCCCGAGGGTGCTCAGCACCGTCCTGAGGGTGCTCAGCACCATCCCGAGGGTGCAGGATGAGTGCCGAGGGTGCAGGATGAGGCCCAAGGGTGCTGAGCACCATCCCGAGGGTGCTGAGCGCCTTCCCGAGGGTGCTCAGCACCGTCCTGAGGGTGCTCAGCACCATCCCGAGGGTGCAGGATGAGGCCCCTCGCTCCTGTGCCGGCCCCGCCTCGCTCACCTGGGGCCGCCCCGAGCCGCGCATGCGCTCTCTTGTCCCGAGCTGTGCACTCGCTCCGTGCCCCCGCCCCTCATACCCGCGCTGCCCCCGTTCCTCCCTGGCCTTGCCCCCTTCGTGCCGCTGTCCCGGGGCTGCGCGGGGGCGCCGAGTCCGCGGCGGGAACCGCCGCCGCCACCCCGGGCCCGGTACCGATCCCGAGACCGATCCCGGACCCGAGACCCATCCCAAACCCGAGACCCATCCCGGACCCGAGACCCATCCCGGGCCCGATGCCGCCTCGATCCGCCCGATGGGGGAGAGGCGGCACCGCCCGGGACCCCCGGCAGTTCCCAGGTGCGGTCGGGCTGTGCCCCGTGGCCCCGCTCCCCATGCGGCCCCGCCCCCCGTGCCGCTGGCCCGCGACTCTCGCTCGGCGCTGGCCGAGCCCCGGCCCGGGGGCTGCTCCCGGCGGGCTCCGCTCCGAGCCCTGCGCGCTGCGGCGGGGCCGCGGCTCGGGACGGGGTCTGCAGCGGTCCTGCCGGTGTCCGGATCGGGCCCGGGATCGGGATCGCTACCGGGATGGCTACCGGCATCGCCGCGGGAGGGCGGTGCCGGCTGCGGGAGCGCTGCGGGTCCCGGTGCGGGTCCCGAGGGTACTGAACACCATCCCGAGGGTGCAGGATGAGTGCCGAGGGTGCTGAGCACCATGCCGAGGGTGCTGAGCACCGTCCCGAGGATGCTCAGCACCGTCCCGAGGATGCTCAGCACCATCCCGAGGGTGCAGGATGAGTCCCGAGGGTGCAGGATGAGTGCCGAGGCTGCTGAGCACCATCCCGACGGTGCTGAGCACGGTCCCGAGGTGGCTCAGCACCATCCCGAGTGTGCAGGATGAGTCCCGAGGGTGCAGGATGAGTCCCAAGTGTGCTGAGCACCATCCCGAAGGTGGTGAGCACCATCCCGAGGGTGCTGAGCACCATCCCGAGGGAGCAGGATGAGTCTCGAGGCTGTTCAGCATCATCTTGAGGGTGCTCAGCACCATCCCGAGGGAGCAGGATGAGTCTCGAAAGTGCAGGATGAGTTTTGCGGGTGCTGAGCACCATCCCCATGGTGCAGGATGAGTGCCGAGGGTTCAGGATGAGGTGCGAGGGTGCTGAGCACCGTCCCGAGGGTGCTGAGCACCGTCCCGAAGATGCTGGATCCGTCCCGAGGGTGCTGAGCGCCTTCCAGAAGGTGCTGGATCCGTCCCGAGGACGCTGAGCGTTTTCCAGAAGGTGCTGGATCCGTCCCGAGGGTGCTGAGCGCCTTCCAGAAGGTGCTGGATCCGTCCCGACGGTGCTGAGCGCCTTTTAGAAGGTGCTGGATCTGTCCCG
Source organism: Poecile atricapillus (assembly GCF_030490865.1). NCBI lineage: Eukaryota > Metazoa > Chordata > Aves > Passeriformes > Paridae > Poecile > Poecile atricapillus. Next base: position 23,776 of record NW_026709046.1, on the reverse strand, counting down.
AGAGTGCTGAGCGCCATCCGGAAGGTGCTGGATCCGTCCCGAGGGTGCTGAGCGCCTTCCCGAAGGCTCTGGATCTGTCCCGAGGGTGCTGAGCGCCTTCCCGAAGGCTCTGGATTTGTCCCGAGTGAGCTGAGCGCCTTTCAGAGGTTGCTGGATCCTTCCCGAGTGTGCTGAGCGCCTTTTAGAATGTGCTGGATTCATTTTGAAAGTGCTGTGCGCCTTCCCGAAGGTGCTGGATGCGTCCCGAAGGTGCTGGGTACCATCCCGAAGGTGTAGGATGAGTCCCGAGAATGAAGGATGAGTCTCGAGGGTGCTGAGCACCAACCCGAGGGTGCTGAGCACCGTCCCGAGGGTTTCTGCACCTTCCCGAGGGTGCTCAGCACCATCCCGAGGGTGCAGGATGAGTGCCGAGGGTGCAGGATGAGTGCCGAGGCTGCTGAGCCCCATCCCGACGGTGCTGAGCACGGTCCCGAGGTGGCTCAGCACCATCCCGAGAGTGCAGGATGAGTCCTGAGGGTGGTGAGCACCATCCCGAGGGTGCTGAGCACCATCCCGAGGGTGCAGGATGAGTGCCGAGGGTGCAGGATGAGTCTCGAGGCTGTTCAGCACTATCTCGAGGGTGCAGGATGAGTGCCGAGGGTTCAAGATGAGTGGCGAGGGTGCTGAGCACCGTCCCGAGGGTGCTCAGCACCATCCCGAGGGTTCAGGATGAGTCCCAAAGGTGCAGGATGAGTCCCGAGCGTGCTCAGCACCTTCCCGAGGGTGCTCAGCACCATCCCGAAGGTGCTGGATCCGTCCCGAGGGTGCTGAGCGCCTTCCAGAAGGTGCTGGATCCATCCCGAGGGTTCTGAGCGCCTTCCAGAAGGTACTGGATCCGTCCCGAGGGTGCTCAGCACCATCCCGAGGGTGCAGGATGAGTCCCGAGGTTGCTGAGCAGATAATCCCCATCTACACCCTCGGGACGGATCCATTACCTTCGGGAAGGCGCTCAGCACCCTAGGGACGGATCCAGCACCTTCGGGAAGCCGCTCAGCACCATCGGGACGGATCCAGCACCCTCGGGACAGATCCAGTACCTTCGGGAAGGAGCTCATCACCATTTGGGAGGCTCTCAGCATCCACAGGACGGATCCAGCACCTTTGGGAAGGTGGTCAACACCTTCTGGGAGGCGCTCAGCTGCTCCGCCACCCCCGAGACCCGACACCCGGGGCCGGCCGGGGGAGAGGCGGCACCGCTCCGCCGGCGGACACCGGCAGGACTTTGCCCCGCTGCAGACCCCGTCCCGAGCCGCGGCCCCGCCGCAACGCGCAGGGCTCGGAGCGGAGCCCGCCGGGAGCAGCCCCCGGGCCGGGGCTCGGCCAGCGCCGAGCGAGAGTCGCGGGCCAGCGGCACGGGGGGCGGGGCCGCATGAGGAGCGGGGCCACGGGGCACAGCCCGACCGCACCTGGGAACTGCCGGGGGTCCCGGGCAGCGCCGCCTCTCCCCCATCGGGCGGATCGAGGCGGCATGGGGCCCGGGATCGGTCTCGAGTCCGGGATGGCTCTCGGGTCCGGGATCGGTCTCGGGATCGGTACCGGGCCCGGGATGGCGGCGGCGGTTCCCGCCGCGGACTCGGCGCCCCGCGCGGCCCCGGGACAGCGGCACGAAGGGGGCGAGGCCAGGGAGGAACGGGGGCAGCGCGGGTATGAGGGGCGGGAGCACGGAGTGCGTGCACAGCTCGAGACAAGAGAGCGCATGCGCGGCTCGGGGCGGCCCCAGGTGAGCGAGGCGGGGCCGGCACAGGAGCGAGGGGCCTCATCCTGCACCCTGGGGATGGTGCTGAGCACCCTGGGGATGGTGCTGAGCACCCTCGGGAAGGCGCTCAGCACCCTCGGGATGGTGCTCAGCACCATCCCGAGGGTGCAGGATGAGTGCCGAGGGTGCAGGATGAGGCCCAAGGGTGCTGAGCACCATCCCGAGGGTGCTGAGCGCCGTCCCGAGGGTGCTCAGCACCGTCCTGAGGGTGCTCAGCACCATCCCGAGGGTGCAGGATGAGTGCCGAGGGTGCAGGATGAGGCCCAAGGGTGCTGAGCACCATCCCGAGGGTGCAGGATGAGTGCCGAGGGTGCAGGATGAGGCCCAAGGGTGCTGAGCACCATCCCGAGGGTGCTGAGCGCCTTCCCGAGGGTGCTCAGCACCGTCCTGAGGGTGCTCAGCACCATCCCGAGGGTGCAGGATGAGTGCCGAGGGTGCAGGATGAGGCCCAAGGGTGCTGAGCGCCTTCCGGAGGGTGCTGAGCGCCTTCCCGAGGGTGCTCAGCACCGTCCTGAGGGTGCTCAGCACCATCCCGAGGGTGCAGGATGAGGCCCCTCGCTCCTGTGCCGGCCCCGCCTCGCTCACCTGGGGCCGCCCCGAGCCGCGCATGCGCTCTCTTGTCCCAAGCTGTGCACGCGCTCCGTGCCCCCGCCCCTCATACCCGCGCTGCCCCCGTTCCTCCCTGGCCTCGCCCCCTTCGTGCCGCTGTCCCGGGGCCGCGCGGGGGCGCCGAGTCCGCGGCGGGAACCGCCGCCGCCACCCCGGGCCCGGTACCGATCCCGAGACCGATCCCGGACCCGAGACCCATCCCAAACCCGAGACCCATCCCGGACCCGAGACCCATCCCGGGCCCGATGCCGCCTCGATCCGCCCGATGGGGGAGAGGCGGCACCGCCCGGGACCCCCGGCAGTTCCCAGGTGCGGTCGGGCTGTGCCCCGTGGCCCCGCTCCCCATGCGGCCCCGCCCCCCGTGCCGCTGGCCCGCGACTCTCGCTCGGCGCTGGCCGAGCCCCGGCCCGGGGGCTGCTCCCGGCGGGCTCCGCTCCGAGCCCTGCGCGCTGCGGCGGGGCCGCGGCTCGGGACGGGGTCTGCAGCGGTCCTGCCGGTGTCCGGATCGGGCCCGGGATCGGGATCGCTACCGGGATGGCTACCGGCATCGCCGCGGGAGGGCGGTGCCGGCTGCGGGAGCGCTGCGGGTCCCGGTGCGGGTCCCGAGGGTACTGAACACCATCCCGAGGGTGCAGGATGAGTGCCGAGGGTGCTGAGCACCATGCCGAGGGTGCTGAGCACCGTCCCGAGGATGCTCAGCACCGTCCCGAGGATGCTCAGCACCATCCCGAGGGTGCAGGATGAGTCCCGAGGGTGCAGGATGAGTCCCAAGTGTGCTGAGCACCATCCCGACGGTGCTGAGCACGGTCCCGAGGTGGCTCAGCACCATCCCGAGTGTGCAGGATGAGTCCCGAGGGTGCAGGATGAGTCCCAAGTGTGCTGAGCACCATCCCGAAGGTGGTGAGCACCATCCCGAGGGTGCTGAGCACCATCCCGAGGGAGCAGGATGAGTCTCGAGGCTGTTCAGCATCATCTTGAGGGTGCTCAGCACCATCCCGAGGGAGCAGGATGAGTCTCGAAAGTGCAGGATGAGTTTTGCGGGTGCTGAGCACCATCCCCATGGTGCAGGATGAGTGCCGAGGGTTCAGGATGAGGTGCGAGGGTGCTGAGCACCATCCCGAGGGTGCTGAGCACCGTCCCGAAGATGCTGGATCCGTCCCGAGGGTGCTGAGCGCCTTCCAGAAGGTGCTGGATCCGTCCCGAGGACGCTGAGCGTTTTCCAGAAGGTGCTGGATCCGTCCCGAGGGTGCTGAGCGCCTTCCAGAAGGTGCTGGATCCGTCCCGACGGTGCTGAGCGCCTTTTAGAAGGTGCTGGATCTGTCCCGAGAGTGCTGAGCGCCATCCGGAAGGTGCTGGATCCGTCCCGAGGGTGCTGAGCGCCTTCCCGAAGGCTCTGGATCTGTCCCGAGGGTGCTGAGCGCCTTCCCGAAGGCTCTGGATTTGTCCCGAGTGAGCTGAGCGCCTTTCAGAGGTTGCTGGATCCTTCCCGAGTGTGCTGAGCGCCTTTTAGAATGTGCTGGATTCATTTTGAAAGTGCTGTGCGCCTTCCCGAAGGTGCTGGATGCGTCCCGAAGGTGCTGGGTACCATCCCGAAGGTGTAGGATGAGTCCCGAGAATGAAGGATGAGTCTCGAGGGTGCTGAGCACCAACCCGAGGGTGCTGAGCACCGTCCCGAGGGTTTCTGCACCTTCCCGAGGGTGCTCAGCACCATCCCGAGGGTGCAGGATGAGTGCCGAGGGTGCAGGATGAGTGCCGAGGCTGCTGAGCCCCATCCCGACGGTGCTGAGCACGGTCCCGAGGTGGCTCAGCACCATCCCGAGAGTGCAGGATGAGTCCTGAGGGTGGTGAGCACCATCCCGAGGGTGCTGAGCACCATCCCGAGGGTGCAGGATGAGTGCCGAGGGTGCAGGATGAGTCTCGAGGCTGTTCAGCACTATCTCGAGGGTGCAGGATGAGTGCCGAGGGTTCAAGATGAGTGGCGAGGGTGCTGAGCACCGTCCCGAGGGTGCTCAGCACCATCCCGAGGGTTCAGGATGAGTCCCAAAGGTGCAGGATGAGTCCCGAGCGTGCTCAGCACCTTCCCGAGGGTGCTCAGCACCATCCCGAAGGTGCTGGATCCGTCCCGAGGGTGCTGAGCGCCTTCCAGAAGGTGCTGGATCCATCCCGAGGGTTCTGAGCGCCTTCCAGAAGGTACTGGATCCGTCCCGAGGGTGCTCAGCACCATCCCGAGGGTGCAGGATGAGTCCCGAGGTTGCTGAGCAGATAATCCCCATCTACACCCTCGGGACGGATCCATTACCTTCGGGAAGGCGCTCAGCACCCTAGGGACGGATCCAGCACCTTCGGGAAGCCGCTCAGCACCATCGGGACGGATCCAGCACCCTCGGGACAGATCCAGTACCTTCGGGAAGGAGCTCATCACCATTTGGGAGGCTCTCAGCATCCACAGGACGGATCCAGCACCTTTGGGAAGGTGGTCAACACCTTCTGGGAGGCGCTCAGCTGCTCCGCCACCCCCGAGACCCGACACCCGGGGCCGGCCGGGGGAGAGGCGGCACCGCTCCGCCGGCGGACACCGGCAGGACTTTGCCCCGCTGCAGACCCCGTCCCGAGCCGCGGCCCCGCCGCAACGCGCAGGGCTCGGAGCGGAGCCCGCCGGGAGCAGCCCCCGGGCCGGGGCTCGACCAGCGCCGAGCGAGAGTCGCGGGCCAGCGGCACGGGGGGCGGGGCCGCATGAGGAGCGGGGCCACGGGGCACAGCCCGACCGCACCTGGGAACTGCCGGGGGTCCCGGGCAGCGCCGCCTCTCCCCCATCGGGCGGATCGAGGCGGCATGGGGCCCGGGATCGGTCTCGAGTCCGGGATGGCTCTCGGGTCCGGGATCGGTCTCGGGATCGGTACCGGGCCCGGGATGGCGGCGGCGGTTCCCGCCGCGGACTCGGCGCCCCGCGCGGCCCCGGGACAGCGGCACGAAGGGGGCGAGGCCAGGGAGGAACGGGGGCAGCGCGGGTATGAGGGGCGGGAGCACGGAGTGCGTGCACAGCTCGAGACAAGAGGGCGCATGCGCGGCTCGGGGCGGCCCCAGGTGAGCGAGGCGGGGCCGGCACAGGAGCGAGGGGCCTCATCCTGCACCCTGGGGATGGTGCTGAGCACCCTGGGGATGGTGCTGAGCACCCTCGGGAAGGCGCTCAGCACCCTCGGGATGGTGCTCAGCACCATCCCGAGGGTGCAGGATGAGTGCCGAGGGTGCAGGATGAGGCCCAAGGGTGCTGAGCACCATCCCGAGGGTGCTGAGCTCCTTCCCGAGGGTGCTCAGCACCATCCCGAGGGTGCTCAGCACCATCCCGAGGGTGCAGGATGAGTGCCGAGGGTGCAGGATGAGGCCCAAGGGTGCTGAGCACCATCCCGAGGGTGCTGAGCGCCATCCCGAGGGTGCTCAGCACCGTCCTGAGGGTGCTCAGCACCGTCCCGAGGGTGCAGGATGAGTGCCGAGGGTGCAGGATGAGGCCCAAGGGTGCTGAGCACCATCCCGAGGGTGCTGAGCGCCTTCCCGAGGGTGCTCAGCACCGTCCTGAGGGTGCTCAGCACCATCCCGAGGTTGCAGGATGAGTGCCGAGGGTGCAGGATGAGGCCCAAGGGTGCTGAGCACCATCCCGAGGGTGCTGAGCGCCTTCCCGAGGGTGCTCAGCACCGTCCTGAGGGTGCTCAGCACCATCCCGAAGGTGCAGGATGAGGCCCCTCGCTCCTGTGCCGGCCCCGCCTCGCTCACCTGGGGCCGCCCCGAGCCGCGCATGCGCTCTCTTGTCCAGAGCTGTGCACGCGCTCCGTGCCCCCGCCCCTCATACCCGCGCTGCCCCCGTTCCTCCCTGGCCTCGCCCCCTTCGTGCCGCTGTCCCGGGGCCGCGCGGGGGCGCCGAGTCCGCGGCGGGAACCGCCGCCGCCACCCCGGGCCCGGTACCGATCCCGAGACCGATCCCGGACCCGAGACCCATCCCAAACCCGAGACCCATCCCGGACCCGAGACCCATCCCGGGCCCGATGCCGCCTCGATCCGCCCGATGGGGGAGAGGCGGCACCGCCCGGGACCCCCGGCAGTTCCCAGGTGCGGTCGGGCTGTGCCCCGTGGCCCCGCTCCCCATGCGGCCCCGCCCCCCGTGCCGCTGGCCCGCGACTCTCGCTCGGCGCTGGCCGAGCCCCGGCCCGGGGGCTGCTCCCGGCGGGCTCCGCTCCGAGCCCTGCGCGCTGCGGCGGGGCCGCGGCTCGGGACGGGGTCTGCAGCGGTCCTGCCGGTGTCCGGATCGGGCCCGGGATCGGGATCGCTACCGGGATGGCTACCGGCATCGCCGCGGGAGGGCGGTGCCGGCTGCGGGAGCGCTGCGGGTCCCGGTGCGGGTCCCGAGGGTACTGAACACCATCCCGAGGGTGCAGGATGAGTGCCGAGGGTGCTGAGCACCATGCCGAGGGTGCTGAGCACCGTCCCGAGGATGCTCAGCACCGTCCCGAGGATGCTCAGCACCATCCCGAGGGTGCAGGATGAGTCCCGAGGGTGCAGGATGAGTGCCGAGGCTGCTGAGCACCATCCCGACGGTGCTGAGCACGGTCCCGAGGTGGCTCAGCACCATCCCGAGTGTGCAGGATGAGTCCCGAGGGTGCAGGATGAGTCCCAAGTGTGCTGAGCACCATCCCGAAGGTGGTGAGCACCATCCCGAGGGTGCTGAGCACCATCCCGAGGGAGCAGGATGAGTCTCGAGGCTGTTCAGCATCATCTTGAGGGTGCTCAGCACCATCCCGAGGGAGCAGGATGAGTCTCGAAAGTGCAGGATGAGTTTTGCGGGTGCTGAGCACCATCCCCATGGTGCAGGATGAGTGCCGAGGGTTCAGGATGAGGTGCGAGGGTGCTGAGCACCATCCCGAGGGTGCTGAGCACCGTCCCGAAGATGCTGGATCCGTCCCGAGGGTGCTGAGCGCCTTCCAGAAGGTGCTGGATCCGTCCCGAGGACGCTGAGCGTTTTCCAGAAGGTGCTGGATCCGTCCCGAGGGTGCTGAGCGCCTTCCAGAAGGTGCTGGATCCGTCCCGACGGTGCTGAGCGCCTTTTAGAAGGTGCTGGATCTGTCCCGAGAGTGCTGAGCGCCATCCGGAAGGTGCTGGATCCGTCCCGAGGGTGCTGAGCGCCTTCCCGAAGGCTCTGGATCTGTCCCGAGGGTGCTGAGCGCCTTCCCGAAGGCTCTGGATTTGTCCCGAGTGAGCTGAGCGCCTTTCAGAGGTTGCTGGATCCTTCCCGAGTGTGCTGAGCGCCTTTTAGAATGTGCTGGATTCATTTTGAAAGTGCTGTGCGCCTTCCCGAAGGTGCTGGATGCGTCCCGAAGGTGCTGGGTACCATCCCGAAGGTGTAGGATGAGTCCCGAGAATGAAGGATGAGTCTCGAGGGTGCTGAGCACCAACCCGAGGGTGCTGAGCACCGTCCCGAGGGTTTCTGCACCTTCCCGAGGGTGCTCAGCACCATCCCGAGGGTGCAGGATGAGTCCCGAGGGTGCAGGATGAGTGCCGAGGCTGCTGAGCGCCATCCCGACGGTGCTGAGCACGGTCCCGAGGTGGCTCAGCACCATCCCGAGAGTGCAGGATGAGTCCCGAGGGTGGTGAGCACCATCCCGAGGGTGCTGAGCACCATCCCGAGGGTGCAGGATGAGTGCCGAGGGTGCAGGATGAGTCTCGAGGCTGTTCAGCACTATCTCGAGGGTGCAGGATGAGTGCCGAGGGTTCAAGATGAGTGGCGAGGGTGCTGAGCACCATCCCGAGGGTGCTGAGCACCGTCCCGAGGGTGCTCAGCACCATCCCGAGGGTTCAGGATGAGTCCCAAAGGTGCAGGATGAGTCCCGAGCGTGCTCAGCACCTTCCCGAGGGTGCTCAGCACCATCCCGAAGGTGCTGGATCCGTCCCGAGGGTGCTGAGCGCCTTCCAGAAGGTGCTGGATCCATCCCGAGGGTTCTGAGCGCCTTCCGGAAGGTACTGGATCCGTCCCGAGGGTGCTCAGCACCATCCCGAGGGTGCAGGATGAGTCCCGAGGTTGCTGAGCAGATAATCCCCATCTACACCCTCGGGACGGATCCATTACCTTCGGGAAGGCGCTCAGCACCCTAGGGACGGATCCAGCACCTTCGGGAAGCCGCTCAGCACCATCGGGACGGATCCAGCACCCTCGGGACAGATCCAGTACCTTCGGGAAGGAGCTCATCACCATTTGGGAGGCTCTCAGCATCCACAGGACGGATCCAGCACCTTTGGGAAGGTGGTCAACACCTTCTGGGAGGCGCTCAGCTGCTCCGCCACCCCCGAGACCCGACACCCGGGGCCGGCCGGGGGAGAGGCGGCACCGCTCCGCCGGCGGACACCGGCAGGACTTTGCCCCGCTGCAGACCCCGTCCCGAGCCGCGGCCCCGCCGCAACGCGCAGGGCTCGGAGCGGAGCCCGCCGGGAGCAGCCCCCGGGCCGGGGCTCGACCAGCGCCGAGCGAGAGTCGCGGGCCAGCGGCACGGGGGGCGGAGCCGCATGAGGAGCGGGGCCACGGGGCACAGCCCGACCGCACCTGGGAACTGCCGGGGGTCCCGGGCAGCGCCGCCTCTCCCCCATCGGGCGGATCGAGGCGGCATGGGGCCCGGGATCGGTCTCGAGTCCGGGATGGCTCTCGGGTCCGGGATCGGTCTCGGGATCGGTACCGGGCCCGGGATGGCGGCGGCGGTTCCCGCCGCGGACTCGGCGCCCCGCGCGGCCCTGGGACAGCGGCACGAAGGGGGCGAGGCCAGGGAGGAACGGGGGCAGCGCGGGTATGAGGGGCGGGGGCACGGAGTGCGTGCACAGCTCGAGACAAGAGAGCGCATGCGCGGCTCGGGGCGGCCCCAGGTGAGCGAGGCGGGGCCGGCACAGGAGCGAGGGGCCTCATCCTGCACCCTGGGGATGGTGCTGAGCACCCTGGGGATGGTGCTGAGCACCCTCGGGAAGGCGCTCAGCACCCTCGGGATGGTGCTCAGCACCATCCCGAAGGTGCAGGATGAGTGCCGAGGGTGCAGGATGAGGCCCAAGGGTGCTGAGCACCATCCCGAGGGTGCTGAGCGCCGTCCCGAGGGTGCTCAGCACCGTCCTGAGGGTGCTCAGCACCATCCCGAGGGTGCAGGATGAGTGCCGAGGGTGCAGGATGAGGCCCAAGGGTGCTGAGCACCATCCCGAGGGTGCTGAGCGCCATCCCGAGGGTGCTCAGCACCGTCCTGAGGGTGCTCAGCACCATCCCGAGGGTGCAGGATGAGTGCCGAGGGTGCAGGATGAGGCCCAAGGGTGCTGAGCACCATCCCGAGGGTGCTGAGCGCCTTCCCGAGGGTGCTCAGCACCGTCCTGAGGGTGCTCAGCACCATCCCGAAGGTGCAGGATGAGTGCCGAGGGTGCAGGATGAGGCCCAAGGGTGCTGAGCACCATCCCGAGGGTGCTGAGCGCCTTCCCGAGGGTGCTCAGCACCGTCCTGAGGGTGCTCAGCACCATCCCGAGGGTGCAGGATGAGGCCCCTCGCTCCTGTGCCGGCCCCGCCTCGCTCACCTGGGGCCGCCCCGAGCCGCGCATGCGCTCTCTTGTCCCAAGCTGTGCACGCGCTCCGTGCCCCCGCCCCTCATACCCGCGCTGCCCCCGTTCCTCCCTGGCCTCGCCCCCTTCGTGCCGCTGTCCCGGGGCCGCGCGGGGGCGCCGAGTCCGCGGCGGGAACCGCCGCCGCCACCCCGGGCCCGGTACCGATCCCGAGACCGATCCCGGACCCGAGACCCATCCCAAACCCGAGACCCATCCCGGACCCGAGACCCATCCCGGGCCCGATGCCGCCTCGATCCGCCCGATGGGGGAGAGGCGGCACCGCCCGGGACCCCCGGCAGTTCCCAGGTGCGGTCGGGCTGTGCCCCGTGGCCCCGCTCCCCATGCGGCCCCGCCCCCCGTGCCGCTGGCCCGCGACTCTCGCTCGGCGCTGGCCGAGCCCCGGCCCGGGGGCTGCTCCCGGCGGGCTCCGCTCCGAGCCCTGCGCGCTGCGGCGGGGCCGCGGCTCGGGACGGGGTCTGCAGCGGTCCTGCCGGTGTCCGGATCGGGCCCGGGATCGGGATCGCTACCGGGATGGCTACCGGCATCGCCGCGGGAGGGCGGTGCCGGCTGCGGGAGCGCTGCGGGTCCCGGTGCGGGTCCCGAGGGTACTGAACACCATCCCGAGGGTGCAGGATGAGTGCCGAGGCTGCTGAGCACCATGCCGAGGGTGCTGAGCACCGTCCCGAGGATGCTCAGCACCGTCCCGAGGATGCTCAGCACCATCCCGAGGGTGCAGGATGAGTCCCGAGGGTGCAGGATGAGTCCCAAGTGTGCTGAGCACCATCCCGACGGTGCTGAGCACGGTCCCGAGGTGGCTCAGCACCATCCCGAGTGTGCAGGATGAGTCCCGAGGGTGCAGGATGAGTCCCAAGTGTGCTGAGCACCATCCCGAAGGTGGTGAGCACCATCCCGAGGGTGCTGAGCACCATCCCGAGGGAGCAGGATGAGTCTCGAGGCTGTTCAGCATCATCTTGAGGGTGCTCAGCACCATCCCGAGGGAGCAGGATGAGTCTCGAAAGTGCAGGATGAGTTTTGCGGGTGCTGAGCACCATCCCCATGGTGCAGGATGAGTGCCGAGGGTTCAGGATGAGGTGCGAGGGTGCTGAGCACCATCCCGAGGGTGCTGAGCACCGTCCCGAAGATGCTGGATCCGTCCCGAGGGTGCTGAGCGCCTTCCAGAAGGTGCTGGATCCGTCCCGAGGACGCTGAGCGTTTTCCAGAAGGTGCTGGATCCGTCCCGAGGGTGCTGAGCGCCTTCCAGAAGGTGCTGGATCCGTCCCGACGGTGCTGAGCGCCTTTTAGAAGGTGCTGGATCTGTCCCGAGAGTGCTGAGCGCCATCCGGAAGGTGCTGGATCCGTCCCGAGGGTGCTGAGCGCCTTCCCGAAGGCTCTGGATCTGTCCCGAGGGTGCTGAGCGCCTTCCCGAAGGCTCTGGATTTGTCCCGAGTGAGCTGAGCGCCTTTCAGAGGTTGCTGGATCCTTCCCGAGTGTGCTGAGCGCCTTTTAGAATGTGCTGGATTCATTTTGAAAGTGCTGTGCGCCTTCCCGAAGGTGCTGGATGCGTCCCGAAGGTGCTGGGTACCATCCCGAAGGTGTAGGATGAGTCCCGAGAATGAAGGATGAGTCTCGAGGGTGCTGAGCACCAACCCGAGGGTGCTGAGCACCGTCCCGAGGGTTTCTGCACCTTCCCGAGGGTGCTCAGCACCATCCCGAGGGTGCAGGATGAGTCCCGAGGGTGCAGGATGAGTGCCGAGGCTGCTGAGCGCCATCCCGACGGTGCTGAGCACGGTCCCGAGGTGGCTCAGCACCATCCCGAGAGTGCAGGATGAGTCCCGAGGGTGGTGAGCACCATCCCGAGGGTGCTGAGCACCATCCCGAGGGTGCAGGATGAGTGCCGAGGGTGCAGGATGAGTCTCGAGGCTGTTCAGCACTATCTCGAGGGTGCAGGATGAGTGCCGAGGGTTCAAGATGAGTGGCGAGGGTGCTGAGCACCATCCCGAGGGTGCTGAGCACCGTCCCGAGGGTGCTCAGCACCATCCCGAGGGTTCAGGATGAGTCCCAAAGGTGCAGGATGAGTCCCGAGCGTGCTCAGCACCTTCCCGAGGGTGCTCAGCACCATCCCGAAGGTGCTGGATCCGTCCCGAGGGTGCTGAGCGCCTTCCAGAAGGTGCTGGATCCATCCCGAGGGTTCTGAGCGCCTTCCAGAAGGTACTGGATCCGTCCCGAGGGTGCTCAGCACCATCCCGAGGGTGCAGGATGAGTCCCGAGGTTGCTGAGCAGATAATCCCCATCTACACCCTCGGGACGGATCCATTACCTTCGGGAAGGCGCTCAGCACCCTAGGGACGGATCCAGCACCTTCGGGAAGCCGCTCAGCACCATCGGGACGGATCCAGCACCCTCGGGACAGATCCAGTACCTTCGGGAAGGAGCTCATCACCATTTGGGAGGCTCTCAGCATCCACAGGACGGATCCAGCACCTTTGGGAAGGTGGTCAACACCTTCTGGGAGGCGCTCAGCTGCTCCGCCACCCCCGAGACCCGACACCCGGGGCCGGCCGGGGGAGAGGCGGCACCGCTCCGCCGGCGGACACCGGCAGGACTTTGCCCCGCTGCAGACCCCGTCCCGAGCCGCGGCCCCGCCGCAACGCGCAGGGCTCGGAGCGGAGCCCGCCGGGAGCAGCCCCCGGGCCGGGGCTCGGCCAGCGCCGAGCGAGAGTCGCGGGCCAGCGGCACGGGGGGCGGGGCCGCATGAGGAGCGGGGCCACGGGGCACAGCCCGACCGCACCTGGGAACTGCCGGGGGTCCCGGGCGGTGCCGCCTCTCCCCCATCGGGCGGATCGAGGCGGCATCGGGCCCGGGATCGGTCTCGAGTCCGGGATGGCTCTCGGGTCCGGGATCGGTCTCGGGATCGGTACCGGGCCCGGGATGGCGGCGGCGGTTCCCGCCGCGGACTCGGCGCCCCGCGCGGCCCCGGGACAGCGGCACGAAGGGGGCGAGGCCAGGGAGGAACGGGGGCAGCGCGGGTATGAGGGGCGGGAGCACGGAGTGCGTGCACAGCTCGAGACAAGAGAGCGCATGCGCGGCTCGGGGCGGCCCCAGGTGAGCGAGGCGGGGCCGGCACAGGAGCGAGGGGCCTCATCCTGCACCCTGGGGATGGTGCTGAGCACCCTGGGGATGGTGCTGAGCACCCTCGGGAAGGCGCTCAGCACCCTCGGGATGGTGCTCAGCACCATCCCGAGGGTGCAGGATGAGTGCCGAGGGTGCAGGATGAGGCCCAAGGGTGCTGAGCACCATCCCGAGGGTGCTGAGCGCCGTCCCGAGGGTGCTCAGCACCGTCCTGAGGGTGCTCAGCACCATCCCGAGGGTGCAGGATGAGTGCCGAGGGTGCAGGATGAGGCCCAAGGGTGCTGAGCACCATCCCGAGGGTGCTGAGCGCCTTCCCGAGGGTGCTCAGCACCGTCCTGAGGGTGCTCAGCACCATCCCGAGGGTGCAGGATGAGTGCCGAGGGTGCAGGATGAGGCCCAAGGGTGCTGAGCACCATCCCGAGGGTGCTGAGCGCCTTCCCGAGGGTGCTCAGCACCGTCCTGAGGGTGCTCAGCACCATCCCGAGGGTGCAGGATGAGGCCCCTCGCTCCTGTGCCGGCCCCGCCTCGCTCACCTGGGGCCGCCCCGAGCCGCGCATGCGCTCTCTTGTCCCAAGCTGTGCACGCGCTCCGTGCCCCCGCCCCTCATACCCGCGCTGCCCCCGTTCCTCCCTGGCCTCGCCCCCTTCGTGCCGCTGTCCCGGGGCCGCGCGGGGGCGCCGAGTCCGCGGCGGGAACCGCCGCCGCCACCCCGGGCCCGGTACCGATCCCGAGACCGATCCCGGACCCGAGACCCATCCCAAACCCGAGACCCATCCCGGACCCGAGACCCATCCCGGGCCCGATGCCGCCTCGATCCGCCCGATGGGGGAGAGGCGGCACCGCCCGGGACCCCCGGCAGTTCCCAGGTGCGGTCGGGCTGTGCCCCGTGGCCCCGCTCCCCATGCGGCCCCGCCCCCCGTGCCGCTGGCCCGCGACTCTCGCTCGGCGCTGGCCGAGCCCCGGCCCGGGGGCTGCTCCCGGCGGGCTCCGCTCCGAGCCCTGCGCGCTGCGGCGGGGCCGCGGCTCGGGACGGGGTCTGCAGCGGTCCTGCCGGTGTCCGGATCGGGCCCGGGATCGGGATCGCTACCGGGATGGCTACCGGCATCGCCGCGGGAGGGCGGTGCCGGCTGCGGGAGCGCTGCGGGTCCCGGTGCGGGTCCCGAGGGTACTGAACACCATCCCGAGGGTGCAGGATGAGTGCCGAGGGTGCTGAGCACCATGCCGAGGGTGCTGAGCACCGTCCCGAGGATGCTCAGCACCGTCCCGAGGATGCTCAGCACCATCCCGAGGGTGCAGGATGAGTCCCGAGGGTGCAGGATGAGTCCCAAGTGTGCTGAGCACCATCCCGACGGTGCTGAGCACGGTCCCGAGGTGGCTCAGCACCATCCCGAGTGTGCAGGATGAGTCCCGAGGGTGCAGGATGAGTCCCAAGTGTGCTGAGCACCATCCCGAAGGTGGTGAGCACCATCCCGAGGGTGCTGAGCACCATCCCGAGGGAGCAGGATGAGTCTCGAGGCTGTTCAGCATCATCTTGAGGGTGCTCAGCACCATCCCGAGGGAGCAGGATGAGTCTCGAAAGTGCAGGATGAGTTTTGCGGGTGCTGAGCACCATCCCCATGGTGCAGGATGAGTGCCGAGGGTTCAGGATGAGGTGCGAGGGTGCTGAGCACCATCCCGAGGGTGCTGAGCACCGTCCCGAAGATGCTGGATCCGTCCCGAGGGTGCTGAGCGCCTTCCAGAAGGTGCTGGATCCGTCCCGAGGACGCTGAGCGTTTTCCAGAAGGTGCTGGATCCGTCCCGAGGGTGCTGAGCGCCTTCCAGAAGGTGCTGGATCCGTCCCGACGGTGCTGAGCGCCTTTTAGAAGGTGCTGGATCTGTCCCGAGAGTGCTGAGCGCCATCCGGAAGGTGCTGGATCCGTCCCGAGGGTGCTGAGCGCCTTCCCGAAGGCTCTGGATCTGTCCCGAGGGTGCTGAGCGCCTTCCCGAAGGCTCTGGATTTGTCCCGAGTGAGCTGAGCGCCTTTCAGAGGTTGCTGGATCCTTCCCGAGTGTGCTGAGCGCCTTTTAGAATGTGCTGGATTCATTTTGAAAGTGCTGTGCGCCTTCCCGAAGGTGCTGGATGCGTCCCGAAGGTGCTGGGTACCATCCCGAAGGTGTAGGATGAGTCCCGAGAATGAAGGATGAGTCTCGAGGGTGCTGAGCACCAACCCGAGGGTGCTGAGCACCGTCCCGAGGGTTTCTGCACCTTCCCGAGGGTGCTCAGCACCATCCCGAGGGTGCAGGATGAGTGCCGAGGGTGCAGGATGAGTGCCGAGGCTGCTGAGCCCCATCCCGACGGTGCTGAGCACGGTCCCGAGGTGGCTCAGCACCATCCCGAGAGTGCAGGATGAGTCCTGAGGGTGGTGAGCACCATCCCGAGGGTGCTGAGCACCATCCCGAGGGTGCAGGATGAGTGCCGAGGGTGCAGGATGAGTCTCGAGGCTGTTCAGCACTATCTCGAGGGTGCAGGATGAGTGCCGAGGGTTCAAGATGAGTGGCGAGGGTGCTGAGCACCGTCCCGAGGGTGCTCAGCACCATCCCGAGGGTTCAGGATGAGTCCCAAAGGTGCAGGATGAGTCCCGAGCGTGCTCAGCACCTTCCCGAGGGTGCTCAGCACCATCCCGAAGGTGCTGGATCCGTCCCGAGGGTGCTGAGCGCCTTCCAGAAGGTGCTGGATCCATCCCGAGGGTTCTGAGCGCCTTCCAGAAGGTACTGGATCCGTCCCGAGGGTGCTCAGCACCATCCCGAGGGTGCAGGATGAGTCCCGAGGTTGCTGAGCAGATAATCCCCATCTACACCCTCGGGACGGATCCATTACCTTCGGGAAGGCGCTCAGCACCCTAGGGACGGATCCAGCACCTTCGGGAAGCCGCTCAGCACCATCGGGACGGATCCAGCACCCTCGGGACAGATCCAGTACCTTCGGGAAGGAGCTCATCACCATTTGGGAGGCTCTCAGCATCCACAGGACGGATCCAGCACCTTTGGGAAGGTGGTCAACACCTTCTGGGAGGCGCTCAGCTGCTCCGCCACCCCCGAGACCCGACACCCGGGGCCGGCCGGGGGAGAGGCGGCACCGCTCCGCCGGCGGACACCGGCAGGACTTTGCCCCGCTGCAGACCCCGTCCCGAGCCGCGGCCCCGCCGCAACGCGCAGGGCTCGGAGCGGAGCCCGCCGGGAGCAGCCCCCGGGCCGGGGCTCGACCAGCGCCGAGCGAGAGTCGCGGGCCAGCGGCACGGGGGGCGGGGCCGCATGAGGAGCGGGGCCACGGGGCACAGCCCGACCGCACCTGGGAACTGCCGGGGGTCCCGGGCAGCGCCGCCTCTCCCCCATCGGGCGGATCGAGGCGGCATGGGGCCCGGGATCGGTCTCGAGTCCGGGATGGCTCTCGGGTCCGGGATCGGTCTCGGGATCGGTACCGGGCCCGGGATGGCGGCGGCGGTTCCCGCCGCGGACTCGGCGCCCCGCGCGGCCCCGGGACAGCGGCACGAAGGGGGCGAGGCCAGGGAGGAACGGGGGCAGCGCGGGTATGAGGGGCGGGAGCACGGAGTGCGTGCACAGCTCGAGACAAGAGGGCGCATGCGCGGCTCGGGGCGGCCCCAGGTGAGCGAGGCGGGGCCGGCACAGGAGCGAGGGGCCTCATCCTGCACCCTGGGGATGGTGCTGAGCACCCTGGGGATGGTGCTGAGCACCCTCGGGAAGGCGCTCAGCACCCTCGGGATGGTGCTCAGCACCATCCCGAGGGTGCAGGATGAGTGCCGAGGGTGCAGGATGAGGCCCAAGGGTGCTGAGCACCATCCCGAGGGTGCTGAGCTCCTTCCCGAGGGTGCTCAGCACCATCCCGAGGGTGCTCAGCACCATCCCGAGGGTGCAGGATGAGTGCCGAGGGTGCAGGATGAGGCCCAAGGGTGCTGAGCACCATCCCGAGGGTGCTGAGCGCCATCCCGAGGGTGCTCAGCACCGTCCTGAGGGTGCTCAGCACCGTCCCGAGGGTGCAGGATGAGTGCCGAGGGTGCAGGATGAGGCCCAAGGGTGCTGAGCACCATCCCGAGGGTGCTGAGCGCCTTCCCGAGGGTGCTCAGCACCGTCCTGAGGGTGCTCAGCACCATCCCGAGGTTGCAGGATGAGTGCCGAGGGTGCAGGATGAGGCCCAAGGGTGCTGAGCACCATCCCGAGGGTGCTGAGCGCCTTCCCGAGGGTGCTCAGCACCGTCCTGAGGGTGCTCAGCACCATCCCGAAGGTGCAGGATGAGGCCCCTCGCTCCTGTGCCGGCCCCGCCTCGCTCACCTGGGGCCGCCCCGAGCCGCGCATGCGCTCTCTTGTCCAGAGCTGTGCACGCGCTCCGTGCCCCCGCCCCTCATACCCGCGCTGCCCCCGTTCCTCCCTGGCCTCGCCCCCTTCGTGCCGCTGTCCCGGGGCCGCGCGGGGGCGCCGAGTCCGCGGCGGGAACCGCCGCCGCCACCCCGGGCCCGGTACCGATCCCGAGACCGATCCCGGACCCGAGACCCATCCCAAACCCGAGACCCATCCCGGACCCGAGACCCATCCCGGGCCCGATGCCGCCTCGATCCGCCCGATGGGGGAGAGGCGGCACCGCCCGGGACCCCCGGCAGTTCCCAGGTGCGGTCGGGCTGTGCCCCGTGGCCCCGCTCCCCATGCGGCCCCGCCCCCCGTGCCGCTGGCCCGCGACTCTCGCTCGGCGCTGGCCGAGCCCCGGCCCGGGGGCTGCTCCCGGCGGGCTCCGCTCCGAGCCCTGCGCGCTGCGGCGGGGCCGCGGCTCGGGACGGGGTCTGCAGCGGTCCTGCCGGTGTCCGGATCGGGCCCGGGATCGGGATCGCTACCGGGATGGCTACCGGCATCGCCGCGGGAGGGCGGTGCCGGCTGCGGGAGCGCTGCGGGTCCCGGTGCGGGTCCCGAGGGTACTGAACACCATCCCGAGGGTGCAGGATGAGTGCCGAGGGTGCTGAGCACCATGCCGAGGGTGCTGAGCACCGTCCCGAGGATGCTCAGCACCGTCCCGAGGATGCTCAGCACCATCCCGAGGGTGCAGGATGAGTCCCGAGGGTGCAGGATGAGTGCCGAGGCTGCTGAGCACCATCCCGACGGTGCTGAGCACGGTCCCGAGGTGGCTCAGCACCATCCCGAGTGTGCAGGATGAGTCCCGAGGGTGCAGGATGAGTCCCAAGTGTGCTGAGCACCATCCCGAAGGTGGTGAGCACCATCCCGAGGGTGCTGAGCACCATCCCGAGGGAGCAGGATGAGTCTCGAGGCTGTTCAGCATCATCTTGAGGGTGCTCAGCACCATCCCGAGGGAGCAGGATGAGTCTCGAAAGTGCAGGATGAGTTTTGCGGGTGCTGAGCACCATCCCCATGGTGCAGGATGAGTGCCGAGGGTTCAGGATGAGGTGCGAGGGTGCTGAGCACCATCCCGAGGGTGCTGAGCACCGTCCCGAAGATGCTGGATCCGTCCCGAGGGTGCTGAGCGCCTTCCAGAAGGTGCTGGATCCGTCCCGAGGACGCTGAGCGTTTTCCAGAAGGTGCTGGATCCGTCCCGAGGGTGCTGAGCGCCTTCCAGAAGGTGCTGGATCCGTCCCGACGGTGCTGAGCGCCTTTTAGAAGGTGCTGGATCTGTCCCGAGAGTGCTGAGCGCCATCCGGAAGGTGCTGGATCCGTCCCGAGGGTGCTGAGCGCCTTCCCGAAGGCTCTGGATCTGTCCCGAGGGTGCTGAGCGCCTTCCCGAAGGCTCTGGATTTGTCCCGAGTGAGCTGAGCGCCTTTCAGAGGTTGCTGGATCCTTCCCGAGTGTGCTGAGCGCCTTTTAGAATGTGCTGGATTCATTTTGAAAGTGCTGTGCGCCTTCCCGAAGGTGCTGGATGCGTCCCGAAGGTGCTGGGTACCATCCCGAAGGTGTAGGATGAGTCCCGAGAATGAAGGATGAGTCTCGAGGGTGCTGAGCACCAACCCGAGGGTGCTGAGCACCGTCCCGAGGGTTTCTGCACCTTCCCGAGGGTGCTCAGCACCATCCCGAGGGTGCAGGATGAGTCCCGAGGGTGCAGGATGAGTGCCGAGGCTGCTGAGCGCCATCCCGACGGTGCTGAGCACGGTCCCGAGGTGGCTCAGCACCATCCCGAGAGTGCAGGATGAGTCCCGAGGGTGGTGAGCACCATCCCGAGGGTGCTGAGCACCATCCCGAGGGTGCAGGATGAGTGCCGAGGGTGCAGGATGAGTCTCGAGGCTGTTCAGCACTATCTCGAGGGTGCAGGATGAGTGCCGAGGGTTCAAGATGAGTGGCGAGGGTGCTGAGCACCATCCCGAGGGTGCTGAGCACCGTCCCGAGGGTGCTCAGCACCATCCCGAGGGTTCAGGATGAGTCCCAAAGGTGCAGGATGAGTCCCGAGCGTGCTCAGCACCTTCCCGAGGGTGCTCAGCACCATCCCGAAGGTGCTGGATCCGTCCCGAGGGTGCTGAGCGCCTTCCAGAAGGTGCTGGATCCATCCCGAGGGTTCTGAGCGCCTTCCGGAAGGTACTGGATCCGTCCCGAGGGTGCTCAGCACCATCCCGAGGGTGCAGGATGAGTCCCGAGGTTGCTGAGCAGATAATCCCCATCTACACCCTCGGGACGGATCCATTACCTTCGGGAAGGCGCTCAGCACCCTAGGGACGGATCCAGCACCTTCGGGAAGCCGCTCAGCACCATCGGGACGGATCCAGCACCCTCGGGACAGATCCAGTACCTTCGGGAAGGAGCTCATCACCATTTGGGAGGCTCTCAGCATCCACAGGACGGATCCAGCACCTTTGGGAAGGTGGTCAACACCTTCTGGGAGGCGCTCAGCTGCTCCGCCACCCCCGAGACCCGACACCCGGGGCCGGCCGGGGGAGAGGCGGCACCGCTCCGCCGGCGGACACCGGCAGGACTTTGCCCCGCTGCAGACCCCGTCCCGAGCCGCGGCCCCGCCGCAACGCGCAGGGCTCGGAGCGGAGCCCGCCGGGAGCAGCCCCCGGGCCGGGGCTCGACCAGCGCCGAGCGAGAGTCGCGGGCCAGCGGCACGGGGGGCGGAGCCGCATGAGGAGCGGGGCCACGGGGCACAGCCCGACCGCACCTGGGAACTGCCGGGGGTCCCGGGCAGCGCCGCCTCTCCCCCATCGGGCGGATCGAGGCGGCATGGGGCCCGGGATCGGTCTCGAGTCCGGGATGGCTCTCGGGTCCGGGATCGGTCTCGGGATCGGTACCGGGCCCGGGATGGCGGCGGCGGTTCCCGCCGCGGACTCGGCGCCCCGCGCGGCCCTGGGACAGCGGCACGAAGGGGGCGAGGCCAGGGAGGAACGGGGGCAGCGCGGGTATGAGGGGCGGGGGCACGGAGTGCGTGCACAGCTCGAGACAAGAGAGCGCATGCGCGGCTCGGGGCGGCCCCAGGTGAGCGAGGCGGGGCCGGCACAGGAGCGAGGGGCCTCATCCTGCACCCTGGGGATGGTGCTGAGCACCCTGGGGATGGTGCTGAGCACCCTCGGGAAGGCGCTCAGCACCCTCGGGATGGTGCTCAGCACCATCCCGAAGGTGCAGGATGAGTGCCGAGGGTGCAGGATGAGGCCCAAGGGTGCTGAGCACCATCCCGAGGGTGCTGAGCGCCGTCCCGAGGGTGCTCAGCACCGTCCTGAGGGTGCTCAGCACCATCCCGAGGGTGCAGGATGAGTGCCGAGGGTGCAGGATGAGGCCCAAGGGTGCTGAGCACCATCCCGAGGGTGCTGAGCGCCATCCCGAGGGTGCTCAGCACCGTCCTGAGGGTGCTCAGCACCATCCCGAGGGTGCAGGATGAGTGCCGAGGGTGCAGGATGAGGCCCAAGGGTGCTGAGCACCATCCCGAGGGTGCTGAGCGCCTTCCCGAGGGTGCTCAGCACCGTCCTGAGGGTGCTCAGCACCATCCCGAAGGTGCAGGATGAGTGCCGAGGGTGCAGGATGAGGCCCAAGGGTGCTGAGCACCATCCCGAGGGTGCTGAGCGCCTTCCCGAGGGTGCTCAGCACCGTCCTGAGGGTGCTCAGCACCATCCCGAGGGTGCAGGATGAGGCCCCTCGCTCCTGTGCCGGCCCCGCCTCGCTCACCTGGGGCCGCCCCGAGCCGCGCATGCGCTCTCTTGTCCCAAGCTGTGCACGCGCTCCGTGCCCCCGCCCCTCATACCCGCGCTGCCCCCGTTCCTCCCTGGCCTCGCCCCCTTCGTGCCGCTGTCCCGGGGCCGCGCGGGGGCGCCGAGTCCGCGGCGGGAACCGCCGCCGCCACCCCGGGCCCGGTACCGATCCCGAGACCGATCCCGGACCCGAGACCCATCCCAAACCCGAGACCCATCCCGGACCCGAGACCCATCCCGGGCCCGATGCCGCCTCGATCCGCCCGATGGGGGAGAGGCGGCACCGCCCGGGACCCCCGGCAGTTCCCAGGTGCGGTCGGGCTGTGCCCCGTGGCCCCGCTCCTCATGCGGCCCCGCCCCCCGTGCCGCTGGCCCGCGACTCTCGCTCGGCGCTGGCCGAGCCCCGGCCCGGGGGCTGCTCCCGGCGGGCTCCGCTCCGAGCCCTGCGCGCTGCGGCGGGGCCGCGGCTCGGGACGGGGTCTGCAGCGGTCCTGCCGGTGTCCGGATCGGGCCCGGGATCGGGATCGCTACCGGGATGGCTACCGGCATCGCCGCGGGAGGGCGGTGCCGGCTGCGGGAGCGCTGCGGGTCCCGGTGCGGGTCCCGAGGGTACTGAACACCATCCCGAGGGTGCAGGATGAGTGCCGAGGCTGCTGAGCACCATGCCGAGGGTGCTGAGCACCGTCCCGAGGATGCTCAGCACCGTCCCGAGGATGCTCAGCACCATCCCGAGGGTGCAGGATGAGTCCCGAGGGTGCAGGATGAGTCCCAAGTGTGCTGAGCACCATCCCGACGGTGCTGAGCACGGTCCCGAGGTGGCTCAGCACCATCCCGAGTGTGCAGGATGAGTCCCGAGGGTGCAGGATGAGTCCCAAGTGTGCTGAGCACCATCCCGAAGGTGGTGAGCACCATCCCGAGGGTGCTGAGCACCATCCCGAGGGAGCAGGATGAGTCTCGAGGCTGTTCAGCATCATCTTGAGGGTGCTCAGCACCATCCCGAGGGAGCAGGATGAGTCTCGAAAGTGCAGGATGAGTTTTGCGGGTGCTGAGCACCATCCCCATGGTGCAGGATGAGTGCCGAGGGTTCAGGATGAGGTGCGAGGGTGCTGAGCACCATCCCGAGGGTGCTGAGCACCGTCCCGAAGATGCTGGATCCGTCCCGAGGGTGCTGAGCGCCTTTTAGAAGGTGCTGGATCTGTCCCGAGAGTGCTGAGCGCCATCCGGAAGGTGCTGGATCCGTCCCGAGGGTGCTGAGCGCCTTCCCGAAGGCTCTGGATCTGTCCCGAGGGTGCTGAGCGCCTTCCCGAAGGCTCTGGATTTGTCCCGAGTGAGCTGAGCGCCTTTCAGAGGTTGCTGGATCCTTCCCGAGTGTGCTGAGCGCCTTTTAGAATGTGCTGGATTCATTTTGAAAGTGCTGTGCGCCTTCCCGAAGGTGCTGGATGCGTCCCGAAGGTGCTGGGTACCATCCCGAAGGTGTAGGATGAGTCCCGAGAATGAAGGATGAGTCTCGAGTGTGCTGAGCACCAATCCGAGGGTGCTGAGCACCGTCCCGAGGGT
This sequence comes from Poecile atricapillus, assembly GCF_030490865.1. Lineage (NCBI taxonomy): Eukaryota > Metazoa > Chordata > Aves > Passeriformes > Paridae > Poecile > Poecile atricapillus. Next base: position 917 of record NW_026709046.1, on the reverse strand, counting down.
TTCTGCACCTTCCCGAGGGTGCTCAGCACCATCCCGAGGGTGCAGGATGAGTCCCGAGGGTGCAGGATGAGTGCCGAGGCTGCTGAGCCCCATCCCGACGGTGCTGAGCACGGTCCCGAGGTGGCTCAGCACCATCCCGAGAGTGCAGGATGAGTCCCGAGGGTGGTGAGCACCATCCCGAGGGTGCTGAGCACCATCCCGAGGGTGCAGGATGAGTGCCGAGGGTGCAGGATGAGTCTCGAGGCTGTTCAGCACTATCTCGAGGGTGCAGGATGAGTGCCGAGGGTTCAAGATGAGTGGCGAGGGTGCTGAGCACCATCCCGAGGGTGCTGAGCACCGTCCCGAGGGTGCTCAGCACCATCCCGAGGGTTCAGGATGAGTCCCAAAGGTGCAGGATGAGTCCCGAGCGTGCTCAGCACCTTCCCGAGGGTGCTCAGCACCATCCCGAAGGTGCTGGATCCGTCCCGAGGGTGCTGAGCGCCTTCCAGAAGGTGCTGGATCCATCCCGAGGGTTCTGAGCGCCTTCCGGAAGGTACTGGATCCGTCCCGAGGGTGCTCAGCACCATCCCGAGGGTGCAGGATGAGTCCCGAGGTTGCTGAGCAGATAATCCCCATCTACACCCTCGGGACGGATCCATTACCTTCGGGAAGGCGCTCAGCACCCTAGGGACGGATCCAGCACCTTCGGGAAGCCGCTCAGCACCATCGGGACGGATCCAGCACCCTCGGGACAGATCCAGTACCTTCGGGAAGGAGCTCATCACCATTTGGGAGGCTCTCAGCATCCACAGGACGGATCCAGCACCTTTGGGAAGGTGGTCAACACCTTCTGGGAGGCGCTCAGCACCCTCGGGACATATCCAGCACCTTGTGGGAGGCGCTCAGCACCCACAGGACGGATCCAGCACCTCAGCCCA
>NW_026709045.1:0-54956 GCF_030490865.1 Poecile atricapillus | reverse complement strand
GAATGGTCACTTACCCAGAGACACGTTTCGTTGTGCCCGTTGCTAAGCGCTCTGGAGCACTGTTTATGACGTAAGCGGAACACCTCTTGCCGTTCCATTCTCAGAGCTCCTGAGTTAAGTAATCTGCTACTCTTGGTGCGAATGCCAGAGGAAAACATTTCCAATGTGTCTGGCAAGGAGAAACTGAACCTGGAGAACACCTTTGTCAGGAGCTTGCACCTGCACCTTAGACACACACAGATTTGCATCACATCTAAATGGCCAAGCTCTTTCTTAGACAAGTTGAAAGCTGCTGTCAGAAGGCTGTGCTCCTTGTCAGATGGAAGCAGCAGCACGCACATAGGAGTTTGGCAAGAACTAAAGAGCCACAGAAGAGCGTGGTCTAGCAAAATGAGGCAGGAAAAACGCTACATGTGCCCTTGTTGTCGCCTAACAACAGGTAGCAGCATAAACCAGATGCGGGTGAAGATCTTGCAGGCGACATCTAACGTCAAATGAGCAAACGGGCTTACCACAGCTGCGGTCCTCTGGCAGTCTGAAAGCTTTGCGCACAAGCCGGATGCTAATCACCTTCCTTTGCCTTTTGGCAGTGCTCGTGCATTGCCAGCACTAGGCGGGAATGGTCACTTACCCACCGACACGTTTCGTTGTGCCCGTTGCTAAGCGCTCTGGAGCACTGTTTATGACGTAAGCGGAACACCTCTTGCCGTTCCATTCTCAGAGCTCCTGAGTTAAGTAATCTGCGACTCTTGCTGCGAATGCCAGAGAAAGACATTTCCAATGTGTCTGGCAGGGAGAAACTGAACCTGGAGAACACCTTTGTCAGGAGCTTGCACCTGCACCTTAGACACACACAGATTTGCATCACATCTAAATGGCCAAGCTCTTCCTTAGACAAGTTGAAAGCTGCTGTCAGAAGGCTGTGCTCCTTGTCAGATGGAAGCAGCAGCACGCACATAGGAGTTTGGCAAGAACTAAAGAGCCACAGAAGAGCGTGGTCTAGCAAAATGAGGCAGGAAAAACGCTACATGTGCCCTTGTTGTCGCCTAACAACAGGTAGCAGCATAAACCAGATGCGGGTGAAGATCTTGCAGGCGACATCTGACATCAAATGAGCAAACGGGCTTACCACAGCTGCGGTCCTCTGGCAGTCTGAAAGCTTTGCGCACAAGCCGGATGCTAAGCGCCTTCCTTTGCCTTTTGGCAGTGCTCGTGCATTGCCAGCACTAGGCGGGAATGGTCACTATCCCACAGACACGTTTCGTTGTGCTTGTTGCTAAGCGCTCTGGAGCACTGTTTATGACGTAAGCGGAACACCCCTTGCCGTTCCATTCTCAGAGCTCCTGAGTTAATCAAAGTGAGACTCTTGGTGCGAATGCCAGAGAAAAACATTTCCAATGTGTCTGGCAGGGAGAAACTGAACCTGGAGAACACCTTTGTCAAGAGCTTGCACCTGCACCTTAGACACACACAGATTTGCATCACATCTAAATGGCCAAGCTCTTTCTTAGACAAGTTGAAAGCTGCTGTCAGAAGGCTGTGCTCCTTGTCAGACGGAAGCAGCAGCACGCACATAGGAGTTTGGAAAGCACTAAAGAGCCACAGAAGAGCGTGGCCTAGGAAAATGAGGCAGGAAAAACGCTACATGTGCCCTTGTTGTCGCCTAACAACAGGTAGCAGCATAAACCAGATGCGGGTGAAGATCTTGCAGGCGACTTCTAACGTCAAATGAGCAAACGGGCTTACCACAGCTGCGGTCCTCTGGCAGTCTGAAAGCTTTGCGCACAAGCCGGATGCTAAGCGCCTTCCTTTGCCTTTTGGCAGTGCTCGTGCATTGCCAGCACTAGGCGGGAATGGTCACTATCCCACAGACACGTTTCGTTGTGCCCGTTGCTAAGCGCTCTGGAGCACTGTTTATGACGTAAGCGGAACACCTCTTGCTGTTCCATTCTCAGAGCTCCTGAGTTAAGTAATCTGCGACTCTTGCTGCGAATGCCAGAGAAAGACATTTCCAATGTGTCTGGACGGGAGAAACTGAACATGGAGAACACCTTTGTCAGGAGCTTGCACCTGCACCTTAGACACACACAGATTTGCATCACATCTAAATGGCCAAGCTCTTTCTTAGACAAGTTGAAAGCTGCTGTCAGAAGGCTGTGCTCCTTGTCAGATGGAAGCAGCAGCACGCACATAGGAGTTTGGCAAGAACTAAAGAGCCACAGAAGAGCGTGGTCTAGCAAAATGAGGCAGGAAAAACGCTACATGTGCCCTTGTTGTCGCCTAACAACAGGTAGCAGCATAAACCAGATGCGGGTGAAGATCTTGCAGGCGACATCTGACATCAAATGAGCAAACGGGCTTACCACAGCTGCGGTCCTCTGGCAGTCTGAAAGCTTTGCGCACAAGCCGGATGCTAAGCGCCTTCCTTTGCCTTTTGGCAGTGCTCGTGCATTGCCAGCACTAGGCGGGAATGGTCACTTACCCAGAGACACGTTTCGTTGTGCCCGTTGCTAAGCGCTCTGGAGCACTGTTTATGACGTAAGCGGAACACCCCTTGCCGTTCCATTCTCAGAGCTCCTGAGTTAAGTAATCTGCGACTCTTGGTGCGAATGATAGAGGAAAACATTTCCAATGTGTCTGGCAGGGAGAAACTGAACCTGGAGAACACCTTTGTCAGGAGCTTGCACCTGCACCTTAGACACACACAGATTTGCATCACATCTAAATGGCCAAGCTCTTTCTTAGACAAGTTGAAAGCTGCTGTCAGAAGGCTGTGCTCCTTGTCAGATGGAAGCAGCAGCACGCACATAGGAGTTTGGCAAGAACTAAAGAGCCACAGAAGAGCGTGGTCTAGCAAAATGAGGCAGGAAAAACGCTACATGTGCCCTTGTTGTCGCCTAACAACAGGTAGCAGCATAAACCAGATGCGGGTGAAGATCTTGCAGGCGACTTCTAACGTCAAATGAGCAAACGGGCTTACCACAGCTGCGGTCCTCTGGCAGTCTGAAAGCTTTGCGCACAAGCCGGATGCTAAGCGCCTTCCTTTGCCTTTTGGCAGTGCTCGTGCATTGCCAGCACTAGGCGGGAATGGTCACTTACCCAGAGACACGTTTCGTTGTGCCCGTTGCTAAGCGCTCTGGAGCACTGTTTATGACGTAAGCGGAACACCTCTTGCCGTTCCATTCTCAGAGCTCCTGAGTTAAGTAATCTGCTACTCTTGGTGCGAATGCCAGAGGAAAACATTTCCAATGTGTCTGGCAAGGAGAAACTGAACCTGGAGAACACCTTTGTCAGGAGCTTGCACCTGCACCTTAGACACACACAGATTTGCATCACATCTAAATGGCCAAGCTCTTTCTTAGACAAGTTGAAAGCTGCTGTCAGAAGGCTGTGCTCCTTGTCAGATGGAAGCAGCAGCACGCACATAGGAGTTTGGCAAGAACTAAAGAGCCACAGAAGAGCGTGGTCTAGCAAAATGAGGCAGGAAAAACGCTACATGTGCCCTTGTTGTCGCCTAACAACAGGTAGCAGCATAAACCAGATGCGGGTGAAGATCTTGCAGGCGACATCTAACGTCAAATGAGCAAACGGGCTTACCACAGCTGCGGTCCTCTGGCAGTCTGAAAGCTTTGCGCACAAGCCGGATGCTAATCACCTTCCTTTGCCTTTTGGCAGTGCTCGTGCATTGCCAGCACTAGGCGGGAATGGTCACTTACCCACCGACACGTTTCGTTGTGCCCGTTGCTAAGCGCTCTGGAGCACTGTTTATGACGTAAGCGGAACACCTCTTGCCGTTCCATTCTCAGAGCTCCTGAGTTAAGTAATCTGCGACTCTTGCTGCGAATGCCAGAGAAAGACATTTCCAATGTGTCTGGCAGGGAGAAACTGAACCTGGAGAACACCTTTGTCAGGAGCTTGCACCTGCACCTTAGACACACACAGATTTGCATCACATCTAAATGGCCAAGCTCTTCCTTAGACAAGTTGAAAGCTGCTGTCAGAAGGCTGTGCTCCTTGTCAGATGGAAGCAGCAGCACGCACATAGGAGTTTGGCAAGAACTAAAGAGCCACAGAAGAGCGTGGTCTAGCAAAATGAGGCAGGAAAAACGCTACATGTGCCCTTGTTGTCGCCTAACAACAGGTAGCAGCATAAACCAGATGCGGGTGAAGATCTTGCAGGCGACATCTGACATCAAATGAGCAAACGGGCTTACCACAGCTGCGGTCCTCTGGCAGTCTGAAAGCTTTGCGCACAAGCCGGATGCTAAGCGCCTTCCTTTGCCTTTTGGCAGTGCTCGTGCATTGCCAGCACTAGGCGGGAATGGTCACTATCCCACAGACACGTTTCGTTGTGCTTGTTGCTAAGCGCTCTGGAGCACTGTTTATGACGTAAGCGGAACACCCCTTGCCGTTCCATTCTCAGAGCTCCTGAGTTAATCAAAGTGAGACTCTTGGTGCGAATGCCAGAGAAAAACATTTCCAATGTGTCTGGCAGGGAGAAACTGAACCTGGAGAACACCTTTGTCAAGAGCTTGCACCTGCACCTTAGACACACACAGATTTGCATCACATCTAAATGGCCAAGCTCTTTCTTAGACAAGTTGAAAGCTGCTGTCAGAAGGCTGTGCTCCTTGTCAGACGGAAGCAGCAGCACGCACATAGGAGTTTGGAAAGCACTAAAGAGCCACAGAAGAGCGTGGCCTAGGAAAATGAGGCAGGAAAAACGCTACATGTGCCCTTGTTGTCGCCTAACAACAGGTAGCAGCATAAACCAGATGCGGGTGAAGATCTTGCAGGCGACTTCTAACGTCAAATGAGCAAACGGGCTTACCACAGCTGCGGTCCTCTGGCAGTCTGAAAGCTTTGCGCACAAGCCGGATGCTAAGCGCCTTCCTTTGCCTTTTGGCAGTGCTCGTGCATTGCCAGCACTAGGCGGGAATGGTCACTATCCCACAGACACGTTTCGTTGTGCCCGTTGCTAAGCGCTCTGGAGCACTGTTTATGACGTAAGCGGAACACCTCTTGCTGTTCCATTCTCAGAGCTCCTGAGTTAAGTAATCTGCGACTCTTGCTGCGAATGCCAGAGAAAGACATTTCCAATGTGTCTGGACGGGAGAAACTGAACATGGAGAACACCTTTGTCAGGAGCTTGCACCTGCACCTTAGACACACACAGATTTGCATCACATCTAAATGGCCAAGCTCTTTCTTAGACAAGTTGAAAGCTGCTGTCAGAAGGCTGTGCTCCTTGTCAGATGGAAGCAGCAGCACGCACATAGGAGTTTGGCAAGAACTAAAGAGCCACAGAAGAGCGTGGTCTAGCAAAATGAGGCAGGAAAAACGCTACATGTGCCCTTGTTGTCGCCTAACAACAGGTAGCAGCATAAACCAGATGCGGGTGAAGATCTTGCAGGCGACATCTGACATCAAATGAGCAAACGGGCTTACCACAGCTGCGGTCCTCTGGCAGTCTGAAAGCTTTGCGCACAAGCCGGATGCTAAGCGCCTTCCTTTGCCTTTTGGCAGTGCTCGTGCATTGCCAGCACTAGGCGGGAATGGTCACTTACCCAGAGACACGTTTCGTTGTGCCCGTTGCTAAGCGCTCTGGAGCACTGTTTATGACGTAAGCGGAACACCCCTTGCCGTTCCATTCTCAGAGCTCCTGAGTTAAGTAATCTGCGACTCTTGCTGCGAATGATAGAGGAAAACATTTCCAATGTGTCTGGCAGGGAGAAACTGAACCTGGAGAACACCTTTGTCAGGAGCTTGCACCTGCACCTTAGACACACACAGATTTGCATCACATCTAAATGGCCAAGCTCTTTCTTAGACAAGTTGAAAGCTGCTGTCAGAAGGCTGTGCTCCTTGTCAGATGGAAGCAGCAGCACGCACATAGGAGTTTGGCAAGAACTAAAGAGCCACAGAAGAGCGTGGTCTAGCAAAATGAGGCAGGAAAAACGCTACATGTGCCCTTGTTGTCGCCTAACAACAGGTAGCAGCATAAACCAGATGCGGGTGAAGATCTTGCAGGCGACTTCTAACGTCAAATGAGCAAACGGGCTTACCACAGCTGCGGTCCTCTGGCAGTCTGAAAGCTTTGCGCACAAGCCGGATGCTAAGCGCCTTCCTTTGCCTTTTGGCAGTGCTCGTGCATTGCCAGCACTAGGCGGGAATGGTCACTTACCCAGAGACACGTTTCGTTGTGCCCGTTGCTAAGCGCTCTGGAGCACTGTTTATGACGTAAGCGGAACACCTCTTGCCGTTCCATTCTCAGAGCTCCTGAGTTAAGTAATCTGCTACTCTTGGTGCGAATGCCAGAGAAAAACATTTCCAATGTGTCTGGCAAGGAGAAACTGAACCTGGAGAACACCTTTGTCAGGAGCTTGCACCTGCACCTTAGACACACACAGATTTGCATCACATCTAAATGGCCAAGCTCTTTCTTAGACAAGTTGAAAGCTGCTGTCAGAAGGCTGTGCTCCTTGTCAGATGGAAGCAGCAGCACGCACATAGGAGTTTGGCAAGAACTAAAGAGCCACAGAAGAGCGTGGTCTAGCAAAATGAGGCAGGAAAAACGCTACATGTGCCCTTGTTGTCGCCTAACAACAGGTAGCAGCATAAACCAGATGCGGGTGAAGATCTTGCAGGCGACATCTAACGTCAAATGAGCAAACGGGCTTACCACAGCTGCGGTCCTCTGGCAGTCTGAAAGCTTTGCGCACAAGCCGGATGCTAATCACCTTCCTTTGCCTTTTGGCAGTGCTCGTGCATTGCCAGCACTAGGCGGGAATGGTCACTAACCCAGAGACACGTTTCGTTGTGCCCGTTGCTAAGCGCTCTGGAGCACTGTTTATGACGTAAGCGGAACACCTCTTGCCGTTCCATTCTCAGAGCTCCTGAGTTAAGTAATCTGCGACTCTTGCTGCGAATGCCAGAGAAAGACATTTCCAATGTGTCTGGCAGGGAGAAACTGAACCTGGAGAACACCTTTGTCAGGAGCTTGCACCTGCACCTTAGACACACACAGATTTGCATCACATCTAAATGGCCAAGCTCTTTCTTAGACAAGTTGAAAGCTGCTGTCAGAAGGCTGTGCTCCTTGTCAGATGGAAGCAGCAGCACGCACATAGGAGTTTGGCAAGAACTAAAGAGCCACAGAAGAGCGTGGTCTAGCAAAATGAGGCAGGAAAAAGCATATCGCTACATGTGCCCTTGTTGTCGCCTAACAACAGGTAGCAGCATAAACCAGATGCGGGTGAAGATCTTGCAGGCGACATCTAACGTCAAATGAGCAAACGGGCTTACCACAGCTGCGGTCCTCTGGCAGTCTGAAAGCTTTGCGCACAAGCCGGATGCTAATCACCTTCCTTTGCCTTTTGGCAGTGCTCGTGCATTGCCAGCACTAGGCGGGAATGGTCACTTACCCACCGACACGTTTCGTTGTGCCCGTTGCTAAGCGCTCTGGAGCACTGTTTATGACGTAAGCGGAACACCTCTTGCCGTTCCATTCTCAGAGCTCCTGAGTTAAGTAATCTGCGACTCTTGCTGCGAATGCCAGAGAAAGACATTTCCAATGTGTCTGGCAGGGAGAAACTGAACCTGGAGAACACCTTTGTCAGGAGCTTGCACCTGCACCTTAGACACACACAGATTTGCATCACATCTAAATGGCCAAGCTCTTTCTTAGACAAGTTGAAAGCTGCTGTCAGAAGGCTGTGCTCCTTGTCAGATGGAAGCAGCAGCACGCACATAGGAGTTTGGCAAGAACTAAAGAGCCACAGAAGAGCGTGGTCTAGCAAAATGAGGCAGGAAAAACGCTACATGTGCCCTTGTTGTCGCCTAACAACAGGTAGCAGCATAAACCAGATGCGGGTGAAGATCTTGCAGGCGACTTCTAACGTCAAATGAGCAAACGGGCTTACCACAGCTGCGGTCCTCTGGCAGTCTGAAAGCTTTGCGCACAAGCCGGATGCTAAGCGCCTTCCTTTGCCTTTTGGCAGTGCTCGTGCATTGCCAGCACTAGGCGGGAATGGTCACTATCCCACAGACACGTTTCGTTGTGCCCGTTGCTAAGCGCTCTGGAGCACTGTTTATGACGTAAGCGGAACACCTCTTGCCGTTCCATTCTCAGAGCTCCTGAGTTAAGTAATCTGCTACTCTTGGTGCGAATGCCAGAGAAAAACATTTCCAATGTGTCTGGCAAGGAGAAACTGAACCTGGAGAACACCTTTGTCAGGAGCTTGCACCTGCACCTTAGACACACACAGATTTGCATCACATCTAAATGGCCAAGCTCTTTCTTAGACAAGTTGAAAGCTGCTGTCAGAAGGCTGTGCTCCTTGTCAGATGGAAGCAGCAGCACGCACATAGGAGTTTGGCAAGAACTAAAGAGCCACAGAAGAGCGTGGTCTAGCAAAATGAGGTAGGAAAAACGCTACATGTGCCCTTGTTGTCGCCTAACAACAGGTAGCAGCATAAACCAGATGCGGGTGAAGATCTTGCAGGCGACTTCTAACGTCAAATGAGCAAACGGGCTTACCACAGCTGCGGTCCTCTGGCAGTCTGAAAGCTTTGCGCACAAGCCGGATGCTAAGCGCCTTCCTTTGCCTTTTGGCAGTGCTCGTGCATTGCCAGCACTAGGCGGGAATGGTCACTTACCCAGAGACACGTTTCGTTGTGCCCGTTGCTAAGCGCTCTGGAGCACTGTTTATGACGTAAGCGGAACACCCCTTGCCGTTCCATTCTCAGAGCTCCTGAGTTAAGTAATCTGCGACTCTTGGTGCGAATGATAGAGGAAAACATTTCCAATGTGTCTGGCAGGGAGAAACTGAACCTGGAGAACACCTTTGTCAGGAGCTTGCACCTGCACCTTAGACACACACAGATTTGCATCACATCTAAATGGCCAAGCTCTTTCTTAGACCAGTTGAAAGCTGCTGTCAGAAGGCTGTGCTCCTTGTCAGATGGAAGCAGCAGCACGCACATAGGAGTTTGGAAAGCACTAAAGAGCCACAGAAGAGCGTGGCCTAGGAAAATGAGGCAGGAAAAACGCTACATGTGCCCTTGTTGTCGCCTAACAACAGGTAGCAGCATAAACCAGATGCGGGTGAAGATCTTGCAGGCGACATCTAACGTCAAATGAGCAAACGGGCTTACCACAGCTGCGGTCCTCTGGCAGTCTGAAAGCTTTGCGCACAAGCCGGATGCTAATCACCTTCCTTTGCCTTTTGGCAGTGCTCGTGCATTGCCAGCACTAGGCGGGAATGGTCACTTACCCACCGACACGTTTCGTTGTGCCCGTTGCTAAGCGCTCTGGAGCACTGTTTATGACGTAAGCGGAACACCTCTTGCCGTTCCATTCTCAGAGCTCCTGAGTTAAGTAATCTGCGACTCTTGCTGCGAATGCCAGAGAAAGACATTTCCAATGTGTCTGGCAGGGAGAAACTGAACCTGGAGAACACCTTTGTCAGGAGCTTGCACCTGCACCTTAGACACACACAGATTTGCATCACATCTAAATGGCCAAGCTCTTTCTTAGACAAGTTGAAAGCTGCTGTCAGAAGGCTGTGCTCCTTGTCAGATGGAAGCAGCAGCACGCACATAGGAGTTTGGCAAGAACTAAAGAGCCACAGAAGAGCGTGGTCTAGCAAAATGAGGCAGGAAAAACGCTACATGTGCCCTTGTTGTCGCCTAACAACAGGTAGCAGCATAAACCAGATGCGGGTGAAGATCTTGCAGGCGACATCTGACATCAAATGAGCAAACGGGCTTACCACAGCTGCGGTCCTCTGGCAGTCTGAAAGCTTTGCACACAAGCCGGATGCTAAGCGCCTTCCTTTGCCTTTTGGCAGTGCTCGTGCATTGCCAGCACTAGGCGGGAATGGTCACTATCCCACAGACACGTTTCGTTGTGCTTGTTGCTAAGCGCTCTGGAGCACTGTTTATGACGTAAGCGGAACACCCCTTGCCGTTCCATTCTCAGAGCTCCTGAGTTAATCAAAGTGAGACTCTTGGTGCGAATGCCAGAGAAAAACATTTCCAATGTGTCTGGCAGGGAGAAACTGAACCTGGAGAACACCTTTGTCAAGAGCTTGCACCTGCACCTTAGACACACACAGATTTGCATCACATCTAAATGGCCAAGCTCTTTCTTAGACAAGTTGAAATCTGCTGTCAGAAGGCTGTGCTCCTTGTCAGACGGAAGCAGCAGCACGCACATAGGAGTTTGGAAAGCACTAAAGAGCCACAGAAGAGCGTGGCCTAGGAAAATGAGGCAGGAAAAACGCTACATGTGCCCTTGTTGTCGCCTAACAACAGGTAGCAGCATAAACCAGATGCGGGTGAAGATCTTGCAGGCGACTTCTAACGTCAAATGAGCAAACGGGCTTACCACAGCTGCGGTCCTCTGGCAGTCTGAAAGCTTTGCGCACAAGCCGGATGCTAAGCGCCTTCCTTTGCCTTTTGGCAGTGCTCGTGCATTGCCAGCACTAGGCGGGAATGGTCACTATCCCACAGACACGTTTCGTTGTGCCCGTTGCTAAGCGCTCTGGAGCACTGTTTATGACGTAAGCGGAACACCTCTTGCTGTTCCATTCTCAGAGCTCCTGAGTTAAGTAATCTGCGACTCTTGGTGCGAATGATAGAGGAAAACATTTCCAATGTGTCTGGCAGGGAGAAACTGAACCTGGAGAACACCTTTGTCAGGAGCTTGCACCTGCACCTTAGACACACACAGATTTGCATCACATCTAAATGGCCAAGCTCTTTCTTAGACAAGTTGAAAGCTGCTGTCAGAAGGCTGTGCTCCTTGTCAGATGGAAGCAGCAGCACGCACATAGGAGTTTGGCAAGAACTAAAGAGCCACAGAAGAGCGTGGTCTAGCAAAATGAGGCAGGAAAAACGCTACATGTGCCCTTGTTGTCGCCTAACAACAGGTAGCAGCATAAACCAGATGCGGGTGAAGATCTTGCAGGCGACTTCTAACGTCAAATGAGCAAACGGGCTTACCACAGCTGCGGTCCTCTGGCAGTCTGAAAGCTTTGCGCACAAGCCGGATGCTAAGCGCCTTCCTTTGCCTTTTGGCAGTGCTCGTGCATTGCCAGCACTAGGCGGGAATGGTCACTTACCCAGAGACACGTTTCGTTGTGCCCGTTGCTAAGCGCTCTGGAGCACTGTTTATGACGTAAGCGGAACACCTCTTGCCGTTCCATTCTCAGAGCTCCTGAGTTAAGTAATCTGCTACTCTTGGTGCGAATGCCAGAGGAAAACATTTCCAATGTGTCTGGCAAGGAGAAACTGAACCTGGAGAACACCTTTGTCAGGAGCTTGCACCTGCACCTTAGACACACACAGATTTGCATCACATCTAAATGGCCAAGCTCTTTCTTAGACAAGTTGAAAGCTGCTGTCAGAAGGCTGTGCTCCTTGTCAGATGGAAGCAGCAGCACGCACATAGGAGTTTGGCAAGAACTAAAGAGCCACAGAAGAGCGTGGTCTAGCAAAATGAGGCAGGAAAAACGCTACATGTGCCCTTGTTGTCGCCTAACAACAGGTAGCAGCATAAACCAGATGCGGGTGAAGATCTTGCAGGCGACATCTAACGTCAAATGAGCAAACGGGCTTACCACAGCTGCGGTCCTCTGGCAGTCTGAAAGCTTTGCGCACAAGCCGGATGCTAATCACCTTCCTTTGCCTTTTGGCAGTGCTCGTGCATTGCCAGCACTAGGCGGGAATGGTCACTTACCCACCGACACGTTTCGTTGTGCCCGTTGCTAAGCGCTCTGGAGCACTGTTTATGACGTAAGCGGAACACCTCTTGCCGTTCCATTCTCAGAGCTCCTGAGTTAAGTAATCTGCGACTCTTGCTGCGAATGCCAGAGAAAGACATTTCCAATGTGTCTGGCAGGGAGAAACTGAACCTGGAGAACACCTTTGTCAGGAGCTTGCACCTGCACCTTAGACACACACAGATTTGCATCACATCTAAATGGCCAAGCTCTTTCTTAGACAAGTTGAAAGCTGCTGTCAGAAGGCTGTGCTCCTTGTCAGACGGAAGCAGCAGCACGCACATAGGAGTTTGGAAAGCACTAAAGAGCCACAGAAGAGCGTGGCCTAGGAAAATGAGGCAGGAAAAACGCTACATGTGCCCTTGTTGTCGCCTAACAACAGGTAGCAGCATAAACCAGATGCGGGTGAAGATCTTGCAGGCGACTTCTAACGTCAAATGAGCAAACGGGCTTACCACAGCTGCGGTCCTCTGGCAGTCTGAAAGCTTTGCGCACAAGCCGGATGCTAAGCGCCTTCCTTTGCCTTTTGGCAGTGCTCGTGCATTGCCAGCACTAGGCGGGAATGGTCACTTACCCAGAGACACGTTTCGTTGTGCCCGTTGCTAAGCGCTCTGGAGCACTGTTTATGACGTAAGCGGAACACCTCTTGCTGTTCCATTCTCAGAGCTCCTGAGTTAAGTAATCTGCGACTCTTGCTGCGAATGCCAGAGAAAGACATTTCCAATGTGTCTGGACGGGAGAAACTGAACATGGAGAACACCTTTGTCAGGAGCTTGCACCTGCACCTTAGACACACACAGATTTGCATCACATCTAAATGGCCAAGCTCTTTCTTAGACAAGTTGAAAGCTGCTGTCAGAAGGCTGTGCTCCTTGTCAGATGGAAGCAGCAGCACGCACATAGGAGTTTGGCAAGAACTAAAGAGCCACAGAAGAGCGTGGTCTAGCAAAATGAGGCAGGAAAAACGCTACATGTGCCCTTGTTGTCGCCTAACAACAGGTAGCAGCATAAACCAGATGCGGGTGAAGATCTTGCAGGCGACATCTGACATCAAATGAGCAAACGGGCTTACCACAGCTGCGGTCCTCTGGCAGTCTGAAAGCTTTGCGCACAAGCCGGATGCTAAGCGCCTTCCTTTGCCTTTTGGCAGTGCTCGTGCATTGCCAGCACTAGGCGGGAATGGTCACTTACCCAGAGACACGTTTCGTTGTGCCCGTTGCTAAGCGCTCTGGAGCACTGTTTATGACGTAAGCGGAACACCCCTTGCCGTTCCATTCTCAGAGCTCCTGAGTTAAGTAATCTGCGACTCTTGGTGCGAATGATAGAGGAAAACATTTCCAATGTGTCTGGCAGGGAGAAACTGAACCTGGAGAACACCTTTGTCAGGAGCTTGCACCTGCACCTTAGACACACACAGATTTGCATCACATCTAAATGGCCAAGCTCTTTCTTAGACAAGTTGAAAGCTGCTGTCAGAAGGCTGTGCTCCTTGTCAGATGGAAGCAGCAGCACGCACATAGGAGTTTGGCAAGAACTAAAGAGCCACAGAAGAGCGTGGTCTAGCAAAATGAGGCAGGAAAAACGCTACATGTGCCCTTGTTGTCGCCTAACAACAGGTAGCAGCATAAACCAGATGCGGGTGAAGATCTTGCAGGCGACTTCTAACGTCAAATGAGCAAACGGGCTTACCACAGCTGCGGTCCTCTGGCAGTCTGAAAGCTTTGCGCACAAGCCGGATGCTAAGCGCCTTCCTTTGCCTTTTGGCAGTGCTCGTGCATTGCCAGCACTAGGCGGGAATGGTCACTTACCCAGAGACACGTTTCGTTGTGCCCGTTGCTAAGCGCTCTGGAGCACTGTTTATGACGTAAGCGGAACACCTCTTGCCGTTCCATTCTCAGAGCTCCTGAGTTAAGTAATCTGCTACTCTTGGTGCGAATGCCAGAGAAAGACATTTCCAATGTGTCTGGCAAGGAGAAACTGAACCTGGAGAACACCTTTGTCAGGAGCTTGCACCTGCACCTTAGACACACACAGATTTGCATCACATCTAAATGGCCAAGCTCTTTCTTAGACAAGTTGAAAGCTGCTGTCAGAAGGCTGTGCTCCTTGTCAGATGGAAGCAGCATCACGCACATAGGAGTTTGGCAAGAACTAAAGAGCCACAGAAGAGCGTGGTCTAGCAAAATGAGGCAGGAAAAACGCTACATGTGCCCTTGTTGTCGCCTAACAACAGGTAGCAGCATAAACCAGATGCGGGTGAAGATCTTGCAGGCGACATCTAACGTCAAATGAGCAAACGGGCTTACCACAGCTGCGGTCCTCTGGCAGTCTGAAAGCTTTGCGCACAAGCCGGATGCTAATCACCTTCCTTTGCCTTTTGGCAGTGCTCGTGCATTGCCAGCACTAGGCGGGAATGGTCACTAACCCAGAGACACGTTTCGTTGTGCCCGTTGCTAAGCGCTCTGGAGCACTGTTTATGACGTAAGCGGAACACCTCTTGCCGTTCCATTCTCAGAGCTCCTGAGTTAAGTAATCTGCTACTCTTGGTGCGAATGCCAGAGAAAAACATTTCCAATGTGTCTGGCAGGGAGAAACTGAACCTGGAGAACACCTTTGTCAAGAGCTTGCACCTGCACCTTAGACACACACAGATTTGCATCACATCTAAATGGCCAAGCTCTTTCTTAGACAAGTTGAAAGCTGCTGTCAGAAGGCTGTGCTCCTTGTCAGACGGAAGCAGCAGCACGCACATAGGAGTTTGGAAAGCACTAAAGAGCCACAGAAGAGCGTGGCCTAGGAAAATGAGGCAGGAAAAACGCTACATGTGCCCTTGTTGTCGCCTAACAACAGGTAGCAGCATAAACCAGATGCGGGTGAAGATCTTGCAGGCGACTTCTAACGTCAAATGAGCAAACGGGCTTACCACAGCTGCGGTCCTCTGGCAGTCTGAAAGCTTTGCGCACAAGCCGGATGCTAAGCGCCTTCCTTTGCCTTTTGGCAGTGCTCGTGCATTGCCAGCACTAGGCGGGAATGGTCACTATCCCACAGACACGTTTCGTTGTGCCCGTTGCTAAGCGCTTTGGAGCACTGTTTATGACCTAAGCGGAACACCTCTTGCTGTTCCATTCTCAGAGCTCCTGAGTTAAGTAATCTGCGACTCTTGCTGCGAATGCCAGAGAAAGACATTTCCAATGTGTCTGGACGGGAGAAACTGAACCTGGAGAACACCTTTGTCAGGAGCTTGCACCTGCACCTTAGACACACACAGATTTGCATCACATCTAAATGGCCAAGCTCTTTCTTAGACAAGTTGAAAGCTGCTGTCAGAAGGCTGTGCTCCTTGTCAGATGGAAGCAGCAGCACGCACATAGGAGTTTGGCAAGAACTAAAGAGCCACAGAAGAGCGTGGTCTAGCAAAATGAGGCAGGAAAAACGCTACATGTGCCCTTGTTGTCGCCTAACAACAGGTAGCAGCATAAACCAGATGCGGGTGAAGATCTTGCAGGCGACATCTGACATCAAATGAGCAAACGGGCTTACCACAGCTGCGGTCCTCTGGCAGTCTGAAAGCTTTGCGCACAAGCCGGATGCTAAGCGCCTTCCTTTGCCTTTTGGCAGTGCTCGTGCATTGCCAGCACTAGGTGGGAATGGTCACTATCCCACAGACACGTTTCGTTGTGCCCGTTGCCAAGCGCTCTGGAGCACTGTTTATGACGTAAGCGGAACACCCCTTGCCGTTCCATTCTCAGAGCTCCTGAGTTAATCAAAGTGAGACTCTTGGTGCGAATGCCAGAGAAAAACATTTCCAATGTGTCTGGCAGGGAGAAACTGAACCTGGAGAACACCTTTGTCAAGAGCTTGCACCTGCACCTTAGACACACACAGATTTGCATCACATCTAAATGGCCAAGCTCTTTCTTAGACAAGTTGAAAGCTGCTGTCAGAAGGCTGTGCTCCTTGTCAGACGGAAGCAGCAGCACGCACATAGGAGTTTGGCAAGCACTAAAGAGCCACAGAAGAGCGTGGCCTAGGAAAATGAGGCAGGAAAAACGCTACATGTGCCCTTGTTGTCGCCTAACAACAGGTAGCAGCATAAACCAGATGCGGGTGAAGATCTTGCAGGCGACATCTAACGTCAAATGAGCAAACGGGCTTACCACAGCTGCGGTCCTCTGGCAGTCTGAAAGCTTTGCGCACAAGCCGGATGCTAAGCGCCTTCCTTTGCCTTTTGGCAGTGCTCGTGCATTGCCAGCACTAGGCGGGAATGGTCACTTACCCAGAGACACGTTTTGTTGTGCCTGTTGCTAAGCGCTCTGGAGCACTGTTTATGACGTAAGCGGAACACCTCTTGCCGTTCCATTCTCAGAGCTCCTGAGTTAAGTAATCTGCGACTCTTGGTGCGAATGCCAGAGGAAAACATTTCCAATGTGTCTGGCAAGGAGAAACTGAACCTGGAGAACACCTTTGTCAGGAGCTTGCACCTGCACCTTAGACACACACAGATTTGCATCACATCTAAATGGCCAAGCTCTTTCTTAGACAAGTTGAAAGCTGCTGTCAGAAGGCTGTGCTCCTTGTCAGATGGAAGCAGCAGCACGCACATAGGAGTTTGGAAAGCACTAAAGAGCCACAGAAGAGCGTGGTCTAGCAAAATGAGGCAGGAAAAACGCTACATGTGCCCTTGTTGTCGCCTAACAACAGGTAGCAGCATAAACCAGATGCGGGTGAAGATCTTGCAGGTGACTTCTAACGTCAAATGAGCAAACGGGCTTACCACAGCTGCGGTCCTCTGGCAGTCTGAAAGCTTTGCGCACAAGCCGGATGCTAAGCGCCTTCCTTTGCCTTTTGGCAGTGCTCGTGCATTGCCAGCACTAGGCGGGAATGGTCACTTACCCAGAGACACGTTTCGTTGTGCCCGTTGCTAAGCGCTCTGGAGCACTGTTTATGACGTAAGCGGAACACCTCTTGCCGTTCCATTCTCAGAGCTCCTGAGTTAAGTAATCTGCTACTCTTGGTGCGAATGCCAGAGAAAAACATTTCCAATGTGTCTGGCAAGGAGAAACTGAACCTGGAGAACACCTTTGTCAGGAGCTTGCACCTGCACCTTAGACACACACAGATTTGCATCACATCTAAATGGCCAAGCTCTTTCTTAGACAAGTTGAAAGCTGCTGTCAGAAGGCTGTGCTCCTTGTCAGATGGAAGCAGCAGCACGCACATAGGAGTTTGGCAAGAACTAAAGAGCCACAGAAGAGCGTGGTCTAGCAAAATGAGGCAGGAAAAACGCTACATGTGCCCTTGTTGTCGCCTAACAACAGGTAGCAGCATAAACCAGATGCGGGTGAAGATCTTGCAGGCGACATCTAACGTCAAATGAGCAAACGGGCTTACCACAGCTGCGGTCCTCTGGCAGTCTGAAAGCTTTGCGCACAAGCCGGATGCTAATCACCTTCCTTTGCCTTTTGGCAGTGCTCGTGCATTGCCAGCACTAGGCGGGAATGGTCACTAACCCAGAGACACGTTTCGTTGTGCCCGTTGCTAAGCGCTCTGGAGCACTGTTTATGACGTAAGCGGAACACCTCTTGCCGTTCCATTCTCAGAGCTCCTGAGTTAAGTAATCTGCTACTCTTGGTGCGAATGCCAGAGAAAAACATTTCCAATGTGTCTGGCAGGGAGAAACTGAACCTGGAGAACACCTTTGTCAAGAGCTTGCACCTGCACCTTAGACACACACAGATTTGCATCACATCTAAATGGCCAAGCTCTTTCTTAGACAAGTTGAAAGCTGCTGTCAGAAGGCTGTGCTCCTTGTCAGACGGAAGCAGCAGCACGCACATAGGAGTTTGGAAAGCACTAAAGAGCCACAGAAGAGCGTGGCCTAGGAAAATGAGGCAGGAAAAACGCTACATGTGCCCTTGTTGTCGCCTAACAACAGGTAGCAGCATAAACCAGATGCGGGTGAAGATCTTGCAGGCGACTTCTAACGTCAAATGAGCAAACGGGCTTACCACAGCTGCGGTCCTCTGGCAGTCTGAAAGCTTTGCGCACAAGCCGGATGCTAAGCGCCTTCCTTTGCCTTTTGGCAGTGCTCGTGCATTGCCAGCACTAGGCGGGAATGGTCACTATCCCACAGACACGTTTCGTTGTGCCCGTTGCTAAGCGCTTTGGAGCACTGTTTATGACGTAAGCGGAACACCTCTTGCTGTTCCATTCTCAGAGCTCCTGAGTTAAGTAATCTGCGACTCTTGCTGCGAATGCCAGAGAAAGACATTTCCAATGTGTCTGGACGGGAGAAACTGAACCTGGAGAACACCTTTGTCAGGAGCTTGCACCTGCACCTTAGACACACACAGATTTGCATCACATCTAAATGGCCAAGCTCTTTCTTAGACAAGTTGAAAGCTGCTGTCAGAAGGCTGTGCTCCTTGTCAGATGGAAGCAGCAGCACGCACATAGGAGTTTGGCAAGAACTAAAGAGCCACAGAAGAGCGTGGTCTAGCAAAATGAGGCAGGAAAAACGCTACATGTGCCCTTGTTGTCGCCTAACAACAGGTAGCAGCATAAACCAGATGCGGGTGAAGATCTTGCAGGCGACATCTGACATCAAATGAGCAAACGGGCTTACCACAGCTGCGGTCCTCTGGCAGTCTGAAAGCTTTGCGCACAAGCCGGATGCTAAGCGCCTTCCTTTGCCTTTTGGCAGTGCTCGTGCATTGCCAGCACTAGGTGGGAATGGTCACTATCCCACAGACACGTTTCGTTGTGCCCGTTGCCAAGCGCTCTGGAGCACTGTTTATGACGTAAGCGGAACACCCCTTGCCGTTCCATTCTCAGAGCTCCTGAGTTAATCAAAGTGAGACTCTTGGTGCGAATGCCAGAGAAAAACATTTCCAATGTGTCTGGCAGGGAGAAACTGAACCTGGAGAACACCTTTGTCAAGAGCTTGCACCTGCACCTTAGACACACACAGATTTGCATCACATCTAAATGGCCAAGCTCTTTCTTAGACAAGTTGAAAGCTGCTGTCAGAAGGCTGTGCTCCTTGTCAGACGGAAGCAGCAGCACGCACATAGGAGTTTGGCAAGCACTAAAGAGCCACAGAAGAGCGTGGCCTAGGAAAATGAGGCAGGAAAAACGCTACATGTGCCCTTGTTGTCGCCTAACAACAGGTAGCAGCATAAACCAGATGCGGGTGAAGATCTTGCAGGCGACATCTAACGTCAAATGAGCAAACGGGCTTACCACAGCTGCGGTCCTCTGGCAGTCTGAAAGCTTTGCGCACAAGCCGGATGCTAAGCGCCTTCCTTTGCCTTTTGGCAGTGCTCGTGCATTGCCAGCACTAGGCGGGAATGGTCACTTACCCAGAGACACGTTTTGTTGTGCCTGTTGCTAAGCGCTCTGGAGCACTGTTTATGACGTAAGCGGAACACCTCTTGCCGTTCCATTCTCAGAGCTCCTGAGTTAAGTAATCTGCGACTCTTGGTGCGAATGCCAGAGGAAAACATTTCCAATGTGTCTGGCAAGGAGAAACTGAACCTGGAGAACACCTTTGTCAGGAGCTTGCACCTGCACCTTAGACACACACAGATTTGCATCACATCTAAATGGCCAAGCTCTTTCTTAGACAAGTTGAAAGCTGCTGTCAGAAGGCTGTGCTCCTTGTCAGATGGAAGCAGCAGCACGCACATAGGAGTTTGGAAAGCACTAAAGAGCCACAGAAGAGCGTGGCCTAGGAAAATGAGGCAGGAAAAACGCTACATGTGCCCTTGTTGTCGCCTAACAACAGGTAGCAGCATAAACCAGATGCGGGTGAAGATCTTGCAGGTGACTTCTAACGTCAAATGAGCAAACGGGCTTACCACAGCTGCGGTCCTCTGGCAGTCTGAAAGCTTTGCGCACAAGCCGGATGCTAAGCGCCTTCCTTTGCCTTTTGGCAGTGCTCGTGCATTGCCAGCACTAGGCGGGAATGGTCACTTACCCAGAGACACGTTTCGTTGTGCCCGTTGCTAAGCGCTCTGGAGCACTGTTTATGACGTAAGCGGAACACCTCTTGCCGTTCCATTCTCAGAGCTCCTGAGTTAAGTAATCTGCTACTCTTGGTGCGAATGCCAGAGAAAAACATTTCCAATGTGTCTGGCAAGGAGAAACTGAACCTGGAGAACACCTTTGTCAGGAGCTTGCACCTGCACCTTAGACACACACAGATTTGCATCACATCTAAATGGCCAAGCTCTTTCTTAGACAAGTTGAAAGCTGCTGTCAGAAGGCTGTGCTCCTTGTCAGATGGAAGCAGCAGCACGCACATAGGAGTTTGGAAAGCACTAAAGAGCCACAGAAGAGCGTGGCCTAGGAAAATGAGGCAGGAAAAACGCTACATGTGCCCTTGTTGTCGCCTAACAACAGGTAGCAGCATAAACCAGATGCGGGTGAAGATCTTGCAGGCGACATCTAACGTCAAATGAGCAAACGGGCTTACCACAGCTGCGGTCCTCTGGCAGTCTGAAAGCTTTGCGCACAAGCCGGATGCTAAGCACCTTCCTTTGCCTTTTGGCAGTGCTCGTGCATTGCCAGCACTAGGCGGGAATGGTCACTATCCCACAGACACGTTTCGTTGTGCCCGTTGCTAAGCGCTCTGGAGCACTGTTTATGACGTAAGCGGAACACCTCTTGCCGTTCCATTCTCAGAGCTCCTGAGTTAAGTAATCTGCGACTCTTGGTGCGAATGCCAGAGGAAAACATTTCCAATGTGTCTGGCAAGGAGAAACTGAACCTGGAGAACACCTTTGTCAGGAGCTTGCACCTGCACCTTAGACACACACAGATTTGCATCACATCTAAATGGCCAAGCTCTTTCTTAGACAAGTTGAAAGCTGCTGTCAGAAGGCTGTGCTCCTTGTCAGATGGAAGCAGCAGCACGCACATAGGAGTTTGGAAAGCACTAAAGAGCCACAGAAGAGCGTGGCCTAGGAAAATGAGGCAGGAAAAACGCTACATGTGCCCTTGTTGTCGCCTAACAACAGGTAGCAGCATAAACCAGATGCGGGTGATGATCTTGCAGGCGACTTCTAACGTCAAATGAGCAAACGGGCTTACCACAGCTGCGGTCCTCTGGCAGTCTGAAAGCTTTGCGCACAAGCCGGATGCTAAGCGCCTTCCTTTGCCTTTTGGCAGTGCTCGTGCATTGCCAGCACTAGGCGGGAATGGTCACTTACCCAGAGACACGTTTCGTTGTGCCCGTTGCTAAGCGCTCTGGAGCACTGTTTATGACGTAAGCGGAACACCTCTTGCTGTTCCATTCTCAGAGCTCCTGAGTTAAGTAATCTGCGACTCTTGCTGCGAATGCCAGAGAAAGACATTTCCAATGTGTCTGGACGGGAGAAACTGAACATGGAGAACACCTTTGTCAGGAGCTTGCACCTGCACCTTAGACACACACAGATTTGCATCACATCTAAATGGCCAAGCTCTTTCTTAGACAAGTTGAAAGCTGCTGTCAGAAGGCTGTGCTCCTTGTCAGATGGAAGCAGCAGCACGCACATAGGAGTTTGGCAAGAACTAAAGAGCCACAGAAGAGCGTGGTCTAGCAAAATGAGGCAGGAAAAACGCTACATGTGCCCTTGTTGTCGCCTAACAACAGGTAGCAGCATAAACCAGATGCGGGTGAAGATCTTGCAGGCGACATCTGACATCAAATGAGCAAACGGGCTTACCACAGCTGCGGTCCTCTGGCAGTCTGAAAGCTTTGCGCACAAGCCGGATGCTAAGCGCCTTCCTTTGCCTTTTGGCAGTGCTCGTGCATTGCCAGCACTAGGCGGGAATGGTCACTTACCCAGAGACACGTTTCGTTGTGCCCGTTGCTAAGCGCTCTGGAGCACTGTTTATGACGTAAGCGGAACACCCCTTGCCGTTCCATTCTCAGAGCTCCTGAGTTAAGTAATCTGCGACTCTTGGTGCGAATGATAGAGGAAAACATTTCCAATGTGTCTGGCAGGGAGAAACTGAACCTGGAGAACACCTTTGTCAGGAGCTTGCACCTGCACCTTAGACACACACAGATTTGCATCACATCTAAATGGCCAAGCTCTTTCTTAGACAAGTTGAAAGCTGCTGTCAGAAGGCTGTGCTCCTTGTCAGATGGAAGCAGCAGCACGCACATAGGAGTTTGGCAAGAACTAAAGAGCCACAGAAGAGCGTGGTCTAGCAAAATGAGGCAGGAAAAACGCTACATGTGCCCTTGTTGTCGCCTAACAACAGGTAGCAGCATAAACCAGATGCGGGTGAAGATCTTGCAGGCGACTTCTAACGTCAAATGAGCAAACGGGCTTACCACAGCTGCGGTCCTCTGGCAGTCTGAAAGCTTTGCGCACAAGCCGGATGCTAAGCGCCTTCCTTTGCCTTTTGGCAGTGCTCGTGCATTGCCAGCACTAGGCGGGAATGGTCACTTACCCAGAGACACGTTTCGTTGTGCCCGTTGCTAAGCGCTCTGGAGCACTGTTTATGACGTAAGCGGAACACCTCTTGCCGTTCCATTCTCAGAGCTCCTGAGTTAAGTAATCTGCTACTCTTGGTGCGAATGCCAGAGGAAAACATTTCCAATGTGTCTGGCAAGGAGAAACTGAACCTGGAGAACACCTTTGTCAGGAGCTTGCACCTGCACCTTAGACACACACAGATTTGCATCACATCTAAATGGCCAAGCTCTTTCTTAGACAAGTTGAAAGCTGCTGTCAGAAGGCTGTGCTCCTTGTCAGATGGAAGCAGCAGCACGCACATAGGAGTTTGGCAAGAACTAAAGAGCCACAGAAGAGCGTGGTCTAGCAAAATGAGGCAGGAAAAACGCTACATGTGCCCTTGTTGTCGCCTAACAACAGGTAGCAGCATAAACCAGATGCGGGTGAAGATCTTGCAGGCGACATCTAACGTCAAATGAGCAAACGGGCTTACCACAGCTGCGGTCCTCTGGCAGTCTGAAAGCTTTGCGCACAAGCCGGATGCTAATCACCTTCCTTTGCCTTTTGGCAGTGCTCGTGCATTGCCAGCACTAGGCGGGAATGGTCACTTACCCACCGACACGTTTCGTTGTGCCCGTTGCTAAGCGCTCTGGAGCACTGTTTATGACGTAAGCGGAACACCTCTTGCCGTTCCATTCTCAGAGCTCCTGAGTTAAGTAATCTGCGACTCTTGCTGCGAATGCCAGAGAAAGACATTTCCAATGTGTCTGGCAGGGAGAAACTGAACCTGGAGAACACCTTTGTCAGGAGCTTGCACCTGCACCTTAGACACACACAGATTTGCATCACATCTAAATGGCCAAGCTCTTCCTTAGACAAGTTGAAAGCTGCTGTCAGAAGGCTGTGCTCCTTGTCAGATGGAAGCAGCAGCACGCACATAGGAGTTTGGCAAGAACTAAAGAGCCACAGAAGAGCGTGGTCTAGCAAAATGAGGCAGGAAAAACGCTACATGTGCCCTTGTTGTCGCCTAACAACAGGTAGCAGCATAAACCAGATGCGGGTGAAGATCTTGCAGGCGACATCTGACATCAAATGAGCAAACGGGCTTACCACAGCTGCGGTCCTCTGGCAGTCTGAAAGCTTTGCGCACAAGCCGGATGCTAAGCGCCTTCCTTTGCCTTTTGGCAGTGCTCGTGCATTGCCAGCACTAGGCGGGAATGGTCACTATCCCACAGACACGTTTCGTTGTGCTTGTTGCTAAGCGCTCTGGAGCACTGTTTATGACGTAAGCGGAACACCCCTTGCCGTTCCATTCTCAGAGCTCCTGAGTTAATCAAAGTGAGACTCTTGGTGCGAATGCCAGAGAAAAACATTTCCAATGTGTCTGGCAGGGAGAAACTGAACCTGGAGAACACCTTTGTCAAGAGCTTGCACCTGCACCTTAGACACACACAGATTTGCATCACATCTAAATGGCCAAGCTCTTTCTTAGACAAGTTGAAAGCTGCTGTCAGAAGGCTGTGCTCCTTGTCAGACGGAAGCAGCAGCACGCACATAGGAGTTTGGAAAGCACTAAAGAGCCACAGAAGAGCGTGGCCTAGGAAAATGAGGCAGGAAAAACGCTACATGTGCCCTTGTTGTCGCCTAACAACAGGTAGCAGCATAAACCAGATGCGGGTGAAGATCTTGCAGGCGACTTCTAACGTCAAATGAGCAAACGGGCTTACCACAGCTGCGGTCCTCTGGCAGTCTGAAAGCTTTGCGCACAAGCCGGATGCTAAGCGCCTTCCTTTGCCTTTTGGCAGTGCTCGTGCATTGCCAGCACTAGGCGGGAATGGTCACTATCCCACAGACACGTTTCGTTGTGCCCGTTGCTAAGCGCTCTGGAGCACTGTTTATGACGTAAGCGGAACACCTCTTGCTGTTCCATTCTCAGAGCTCCTGAGTTAAGTAATCTGCGACTCTTGCTGCGAATGCCAGAGAAAGACATTTCCAATGTGTCTGGACGGGAGAAACTGAACATGGAGAACACCTTTGTCAGGAGCTTGCACCTGCACCTTAGACACACACAGATTTGCATCACATCTAAATGGCCAAGCTCTTTCTTAGACAAGTTGAAAGCTGCTGTCAGAAGGCTGTGCTCCTTGTCAGATGGAAGCAGCAGCACGCACATAGGAGTTTGGCAAGAACTAAAGAGCCACAGAAGAGCGTGGTCTAGCAAAATGAGGCAGGAAAAACGCTACATGTGCCCTTGTTGTCGCCTAACAACAGGTAGCAGCATAAACCAGATGCGGGTGAAGATCTTGCAGGCGACATCTGACATCAAATGAGCAAACGGGCTTACCACAGCTGCGGTCCTCTGGCAGTCTGAAAGCTTTGCGCACAAGCCGGATGCTAAGCGCCTTCCTTTGCCTTTTGGCAGTGCTCGTGCATTGCCAGCACTAGGCGGGAATGGTCACTTACCCAGAGACACGTTTCGTTGTGCCCGTTGCTAAGCGCTCTGGAGCACTGTTTATGACGTAAGCGGAACACCCCTTGCCGTTCCATTCTCAGAGCTCCTGAGTTAAGTAATCTGCGACTCTTGCTGCGAATGATAGAGGAAAACATTTCCAATGTGTCTGGCAGGGAGAAACTGAACCTGGAGAACACCTTTGTCAGGAGCTTGCACCTGCACCTTAGACACACACAGATTTGCATCACATCTAAATGGCCAAGCTCTTTCTTAGACAAGTTGAAAGCTGCTGTCAGAAGGCTGTGCTCCTTGTCAGATGGAAGCAGCAGCACGCACATAGGAGTTTGGCAAGAACTAAAGAGCCACAGAAGAGCGTGGTCTAGCAAAATGAGGCAGGAAAAACGCTACATGTGCCCTTGTTGTCGCCTAACAACAGGTAGCAGCATAAACCAGATGCGGGTGAAGATCTTGCAGGCGACTTCTAACGTCAAATGAGCAAACGGGCTTACCACAGCTGCGGTCCTCTGGCAGTCTGAAAGCTTTGCGCACAAGCCGGATGCTAAGCGCCTTCCTTTGCCTTTTGGCAGTGCTCGTGCATTGCCAGCACTAGGCGGGAATGGTCACTTACCCAGAGACACGTTTCGTTGTGCCCGTTGCTAAGCGCTCTGGAGCACTGTTTATGACGTAAGCGGAACACCTCTTGCCGTTCCATTCTCAGAGCTCCTGAGTTAAGTAATCTGCTACTCTTGGTGCGAATGCCAGAGAAAAACATTTCCAATGTGTCTGGCAAGGAGAAACTGAACCTGGAGAACACCTTTGTCAGGAGCTTGCACCTGCACCTTAGACACACACAGATTTGCATCACATCTAAATGGCCAAGCTCTTTCTTAGACAAGTTGAAAGCTGCTGTCAGAAGGCTGTGCTCCTTGTCAGATGGAAGCAGCAGCACGCACATAGGAGTTTGGCAAGAACTAAAGAGCCACAGAAGAGCGTGGTCTAGCAAAATGAGGCAGGAAAAACGCTACATGTGCCCTTGTTGTCGCCTAACAACAGGTAGCAGCATAAACCAGATGCGGGTGAAGATCTTGCAGGCGACATCTAACGTCAAATGAGCAAACGGGCTTACCACAGCTGCGGTCCTCTGGCAGTCTGAAAGCTTTGCGCACAAGCCGGATGCTAATCACCTTCCTTTGCCTTTTGGCAGTGCTCGTGCATTGCCAGCACTAGGCGGGAATGGTCACTAACCCAGAGACACGTTTCGTTGTGCCCGTTGCTAAGCGCTCTGGAGCACTGTTTATGACGTAAGCGGAACACCTCTTGCCGTTCCATTCTCAGAGCTCCTGAGTTAAGTAATCTGCGACTCTTGCTGCGAATGCCAGAGAAAGACATTTCCAATGTGTCTGGCAGGGAGAAACTGAACCTGGAGAACACCTTTGTCAGGAGCTTGCACCTGCACCTTAGACACACACAGATTTGCATCACATCTAAATGGCCAAGCTCTTTCTTAGACAAGTTGAAAGCTGCTGTCAGAAGGCTGTGCTCCTTGTCAGATGGAAGCAGCAGCACGCACATAGGAGTTTGGCAAGAACTAAAGAGCCACAGAAGAGCGTGGTCTAGCAAAATGAGGCAGGAAAAAGCATATCGCTACATGTGCCCTTGTTGTCGCCTAACAACAGGTAGCAGCATAAACCAGATGCGGGTGAAGATCTTGCAGGCGACATCTAACGTCAAATGAGCAAACGGGCTTACCACAGCTGCGGTCCTCTGGCAGTCTGAAAGCTTTGCGCACAAGCCGGATGCTAATCACCTTCCTTTGCCTTTTGGCAGTGCTCGTGCATTGCCAGCACTAGGCGGGAATGGTCACTTACCCACCGACACGTTTCGTTGTGCCCGTTGCTAAGCGCTCTGGAGCACTGTTTATGACGTAAGCGGAACACCTCTTGCCGTTCCATTCTCAGAGCTCCTGAGTTAAGTAATCTGCGACTCTTGCTGCGAATGCCAGAGAAAGACATTTCCAATGTGTCTGGCAGGGAGAAACTGAACCTGGAGAACACCTTTGTCAGGAGCTTGCACCTGCACCTTAGACACACACAGATTTGCATCACATCTAAATGGCCAAGCTCTTTCTTAGACAAGTTGAAAGCTGCTGTCAGAAGGCTGTGCTCCTTGTCAGATGGAAGCAGCAGCACGCACATAGGAGTTTGGCAAGAACTAAAGAGCCACAGAAGAGCGTGGTCTAGCAAAATGAGGCAGGAAAAACGCTACATGTGCCCTTGTTGTCGCCTAACAACAGGTAGCAGCATAAACCAGATGCGGGTGAAGATCTTGCAGGCGACTTCTAACGTCAAATGAGCAAACGGGCTTACCACAGCTGCGGTCCTCTGGCAGTCTGAAAGCTTTGCGCACAAGCCGGATGCTAAGCGCCTTCCTTTGCCTTTTGGCAGTGCTCGTGCATTGCCAGCACTAGGCGGGAATGGTCACTATCCCACAGACACGTTTCGTTGTGCCCGTTGCTAAGCGCTCTGGAGCACTGTTTATGACGTAAGCGGAACACCTCTTGCCGTTCCATTCTCAGAGCTCCTGAGTTAAGTAATCTGCTACTCTTGGTGCGAATGCCAGAGAAAAACATTTCCAATGTGTCTGGCAAGGAGAAACTGAACCTGGAGAACACCTTTGTCAGGAGCTTGCACCTGCACCTTAGACACACACAGATTTGCATCACATCTAAATGGCCAAGCTCTTTCTTAGACAAGTTGAAAGCTGCTGTCAGAAGGCTGTGCTCCTTGTCAGATGGAAGCAGCAGCACGCACATAGGAGTTTGGCAAGAACTAAAGAGCCACAGAAGAGCGTGGTCTAGCAAAATGAGGTAGGAAAAACGCTACATGTGCCCTTGTTGTCGCCTAACAACAGGTAGCAGCATAAACCAGATGCGGGTGAAGATCTTGCAGGCGACTTCTAACGTCAAATGAGCAAACGGGCTTACCACAGCTGCGGTCCTCTGGCAGTCTGAAAGCTTTGCGCACAAGCCGGATGCTAAGCGCCTTCCTTTGCCTTTTGGCAGTGCTCGTGCATTGCCAGCACTAGGCGGGAATGGTCACTTACCCAGAGACACGTTTCGTTGTGCCCGTTGCTAAGCGCTCTGGAGCACTGTTTATGACGTAAGCGGAACACCCCTTGCCGTTCCATTCTCAGAGCTCCTGAGTTAAGTAATCTGCGACTCTTGGTGCGAATGATAGAGGAAAACATTTCCAATGTGTCTGGCAGGGAGAAACTGAACCTGGAGAACACCTTTGTCAGGAGCTTGCACCTGCACCTTAGACACACACAGATTTGCATCACATCTAAATGGCCAAGCTCTTTCTTAGACCAGTTGAAAGCTGCTGTCAGAAGGCTGTGCTCCTTGTCAGATGGAAGCAGCAGCACGCACATAGGAGTTTGGAAAGCACTAAAGAGCCACAGAAGAGCGTGGCCTAGGAAAATGAGGCAGGAAAAACGCTACATGTGCCCTTGTTGTCGCCTAACAACAGGTAGCAGCATAAACCAGATGCGGGTGAAGATCTTGCAGGCGACATCTAACGTCAAATGAGCAAACGGGCTTACCACAGCTGCGGTCCTCTGGCAGTCTGAAAGCTTTGCGCACAAGCCGGATGCTAATCACCTTCCTTTGCCTTTTGGCAGTGCTCGTGCATTGCCAGCACTAGGCGGGAATGGTCACTTACCCACCGACACGTTTCGTTGTGCCCGTTGCTAAGCGCTCTGGAGCACTGTTTATGACGTAAGCGGAACACCTCTTGCCGTTCCATTCTCAGAGCTCCTGAGTTAAGTAATCTGCGACTCTTGCTGCGAATGCCAGAGAAAGACATTTCCAATGTGTCTGGCAGGGAGAAACTGAACCTGGAGAACACCTTTGTCAGGAGCTTGCACCTGCACCTTAGACACACACAGATTTGCATCACATCTAAATGGCCAAGCTCTTTCTTAGACAAGTTGAAAGCTGCTGTCAGAAGGCTGTGCTCCTTGTCAGATGGAAGCAGCAGCACGCACATAGGAGTTTGGCAAGAACTAAAGAGCCACAGAAGAGCGTGGTCTAGCAAAATGAGGCAGGAAAAACGCTACATGTGCCCTTGTTGTCGCCTAACAACAGGTAGCAGCATAAACCAGATGCGGGTGAAGATCTTGCAGGCGACATCTGACATCAAATGAGCAAACGGGCTTACCACAGCTGCGGTCCTCTGGCAGTCTGAAAGCTTTGCACACAAGCCGGATGCTAAGCGCCTTCCTTTGCCTTTTGGCAGTGCTCGTGCATTGCCAGCACTAGGCGGGAATGGTCACTATCCCACAGACACGTTTCGTTGTGCTTGTTGCTAAGCGCTCTGGAGCACTGTTTATGACGTAAGCGGAACACCCCTTGCCGTTCCATTCTCAGAGCTCCTGAGTTAATCAAAGTGAGACTCTTGGTGCGAATGCCAGAGAAAAACATTTCCAATGTGTCTGGCAGGGAGAAACTGAACCTGGAGAACACCTTTGTCAAGAGCTTGCACCTGCACCTTAGACACACACAGATTTGCATCACATCTAAATGGCCAAGCTCTTTCTTAGACAAGTTGAAATCTGCTGTCAGAAGGCTGTGCTCCTTGTCAGACGGAAGCAGCAGCACGCACATAGGAGTTTGGAAAGCACTAAAGAGCCACAGAAGAGCGTGGCCTAGGAAAATGAGGCAGGAAAAACGCTACATGTGCCCTTGTTGTCGCCTAACAACAGGTAGCAGCATAAACCAGATGCGGGTGAAGATCTTGCAGGCGACTTCTAACGTCAAATGAGCAAACGGGCTTACCACAGCTGCGGTCCTCTGGCAGTCTGAAAGCTTTGCGCACAAGCCGGATGCTAAGCGCCTTCCTTTGCCTTTTGGCAGTGCTCGTGCATTGCCAGCACTAGGCGGGAATGGTCACTATCCCACAGACACGTTTCGTTGTGCCCGTTGCTAAGCGCTCTGGAGCACTGTTTATGACGTAAGCGGAACACCTCTTGCTGTTCCATTCTCAGAGCTCCTGAGTTAAGTAATCTGCGACTCTTGGTGCGAATGATAGAGGAAAACATTTCCAATGTGTCTGGCAGGGAGAAACTGAACCTGGAGAACACCTTTGTCAGGAGCTTGCACCTGCACCTTAGACACACACAGATTTGCATCACATCTAAATGGCCAAGCTCTTTCTTAGACAAGTTGAAAGCTGCTGTCAGAAGGCTGTGCTCCTTGTCAGATGGAAGCAGCAGCACGCACATAGGAGTTTGGCAAGAACTAAAGAGCCACAGAAGAGCGTGGTCTAGCAAAATGAGGCAGGAAAAACGCTACATGTGCCCTTGTTGTCGCCTAACAACAGGTAGCAGCATAAACCAGATGCGGGTGAAGATCTTGCAGGCGACTTCTAACGTCAAATGAGCAAACGGGCTTACCACAGCTGCGGTCCTCTGGCAGTCTGAAAGCTTTGCGCACAAGCCGGATGCTAAGCGCCTTCCTTTGCCTTTTGGCAGTGCTCGTGCATTGCCAGCACTAGGCGGGAATGGTCACTTACCCAGAGACACGTTTCGTTGTGCCCGTTGCTAAGCGCTCTGGAGCACTGTTTATGACGTAAGCGGAACACCTCTTGCCGTTCCATTCTCAGAGCTCCTGAGTTAAGTAATCTGCTACTCTTGGTGCGAATGCCAGAGGAAAACATTTCCAATGTGTCTGGCAAGGAGAAACTGAACCTGGAGAACACCTTTGTCAGGAGCTTGCACCTGCACCTTAGACACACACAGATTTGCATCACATCTAAATGGCCAAGCTCTTTCTTAGACAAGTTGAAAGCTGCTGTCAGAAGGCTGTGCTCCTTGTCAGATGGAAGCAGCAGCACGCACATAGGAGTTTGGCAAGAACTAAAGAGCCACAGAAGAGCGTGGTCTAGCAAAATGAGGCAGGAAAAACGCTACATGTGCCCTTGTTGTCGCCTAACAACAGGTAGCAGCATAAACCAGATGCGGGTGAAGATCTTGCAGGCGACATCTAACGTCAAATGAGCAAACGGGCTTACCACAGCTGCGGTCCTCTGGCAGTCTGAAAGCTTTGCGCACAAGCCGGATGCTAATCACCTTCCTTTGCCTTTTGGCAGTGCTCGTGCATTGCCAGCACTAGGCGGGAATGGTCACTTACCCACCGACACGTTTCGTTGTGCCCGTTGCTAAGCGCTCTGGAGCACTGTTTATGACGTAAGCGGAACACCTCTTGCCGTTCCATTCTCAGAGCTCCTGAGTTAAGTAATCTGCGACTCTTGCTGCGAATGCCAGAGAAAGACATTTCCAATGTGTCTGGCAGGGAGAAACTGAACCTGGAGAACACCTTTGTCAGGAGCTTGCACCTGCACCTTAGACACACACAGATTTGCATCACATCTAAATGGCCAAGCTCTTTCTTAGACAAGTTGAAAGCTGCTGTCAGAAGGCTGTGCTCCTTGTCAGACGGAAGCAGCAGCACGCACATAGGAGTTTGGAAAGCACTAAAGAGCCACAGAAGAGCGTGGCCTAGGAAAATGAGGCAGGAAAAACGCTACATGTGCCCTTGTTGTCGCCTAACAACAGGTAGCAGCATAAACCAGATGCGGGTGAAGATCTTGCAGGCGACTTCTAACGTCAAATGAGCAAACGGGCTTACCACAGCTGCGGTCCTCTGGCAGTCTGAAAGCTTTGCGCACAAGCCGGATGCTAAGCGCCTTCCTTTGCCTTTTGGCAGTGCTCGTGCATTGCCAGCACTAGGCGGGAATGGTCACTTACCCAGAGACACGTTTCGTTGTGCCCGTTGCTAAGCGCTCTGGAGCACTGTTTATGACGTAAGCGGAACACCTCTTGCTGTTCCATTCTCAGAGCTCCTGAGTTAAGTAATCTGCGACTCTTGCTGCGAATGCCAGAGAAAGACATTTCCAATGTGTCTGGACGGGAGAAACTGAACATGGAGAACACCTTTGTCAGGAGCTTGCACCTGCACCTTAGACACACACAGATTTGCATCACATCTAAATGGCCAAGCTCTTTCTTAGACAAGTTGAAAGCTGCTGTCAGAAGGCTGTGCTCCTTGTCAGATGGAAGCAGCAGCACGCACATAGGAGTTTGGCAAGAACTAAAGAGCCACAGAAGAGCGTGGTCTAGCAAAATGAGGCAGGAAAAACGCTACATGTGCCCTTGTTGTCGCCTAACAACAGGTAGCAGCATAAACCAGATGCGGGTGAAGATCTTGCAGGCGACATCTGACATCAAATGAGCAAACGGGCTTACCACAGCTGCGGTCCTCTGGCAGTCTGAAAGCTTTGCGCACAAGCCGGATGCTAAGCGCCTTCCTTTGCCTTTTGGCAGTGCTCGTGCATTGCCAGCACTAGGCGGGAATGGTCACTTACCCAGAGACACGTTTCGTTGTGCCCGTTGCTAAGCGCTCTGGAGCACTGTTTATGACGTAAGCGGAACACCCCTTGCCGTTCCATTCTCAGAGCTCCTGAGTTAAGTAATCTGCGACTCTTGGTGCGAATGATAGAGGAAAACATTTCCAATGTGTCTGGCAGGGAGAAACTGAACCTGGAGAACACCTTTGTCAGGAGCTTGCACCTGCACCTTAGACACACACAGATTTGCATCACATCTAAATGGCCAAGCTCTTTCTTAGACAAGTTGAAAGCTGCTGTCAGAAGGCTGTGCTCCTTGTCAGATGGAAGCAGCAGCACGCACATAGGAGTTTGGCAAGAACTAAAGAGCCACAGAAGAGCGTGGTCTAGCAAAATGAGGCAGGAAAAACGCTACATGTGCCCTTGTTGTCGCCTAACAACAGGTAGCAGCATAAACCAGATGCGGGTGAAGATCTTGCAGGCGACTTCTAACGTCAAATGAGCAAACGGGCTTACCACAGCTGCGGTCCTCTGGCAGTCTGAAAGCTTTGCGCACAAGCCGGATGCTAAGCGCCTTCCTTTGCCTTTTGGCAGTGCTCGTGCATTGCCAGCACTAGGCGGGAATGGTCACTTACCCAGAGACACGTTTCGTTGTGCCCGTTGCTAAGCGCTCTGGAGCACTGTTTATGACGTAAGCGGAACACCTCTTGCCGTTCCATTCTCAGAGCTCCTGAGTTAAGTAATCTGCTACTCTTGGTGCGAATGCCAGAGAAAGACATTTCCAATGTGTCTGGCAAGGAGAAACTGAACCTGGAGAACACCTTTGTCAGGAGCTTGCACCTGCACCTTAGACACACACAGATTTGCATCACATCTAAATGGCCAAGCTCTTTCTTAGACAAGTTGAAAGCTGCTGTCAGAAGGCTGTGCTCCTTGTCAGATGGAAGCAGCATCACGCACATAGGAGTTTGGCAAGAACTAAAGAGCCACAGAAGAGCGTGGTCTAGCAAAATGAGGCAGGAAAAACGCTACATGTGCCCTTGTTGTCGCCTAACAACAGGTAGCAGCATAAACCAGATGCGGGTGAAGATCTTGCAGGCGACATCTAACGTCAAATGAGCAAACGGGCTTACCACAGCTGCGGTCCTCTGGCAGTCTGAAAGCTTTGCGCACAAGCCGGATGCTAATCACCTTCCTTTGCCTTTTGGCAGTGCTCGTGCATTGCCAGCACTAGGCGGGAATGGTCACTAACCCAGAGACACGTTTCGTTGTGCCCGTTGCTAAGCGCTCTGGAGCACTGTTTATGACGTAAGCGGAACACCTCTTGCCGTTCCATTCTCAGAGCTCCTGAGTTAAGTAATCTGCTACTCTTGGTGCGAATGCCAGAGAAAAACATTTCCAATGTGTCTGGCAGGGAGAAACTGAACCTGGAGAACACCTTTGTCAAGAGCTTGCACCTGCACCTTAGACACACACAGATTTGCATCACATCTAAATGGCCAAGCTCTTTCTTAGACAAGTTGAAAGCTGCTGTCAGAAGGCTGTGCTCCTTGTCAGACGGAAGCAGCAGCACGCACATAGGAGTTTGGAAAGCACTAAAGAGCCACAGAAGAGCGTGGCCTAGGAAAATGAGGCAGGAAAAACGCTACATGTGCCCTTGTTGTCGCCTAACAACAGGTAGCAGCATAAACCAGATGCGGGTGAAGATCTTGCAGGCGACTTCTAACGTCAAATGAGCAAACGGGCTTACCACAGCTGCGGTCCTCTGGCAGTCTGAAAGCTTTGCGCACAAGCCGGATGCTAAGCGCCTTCCTTTGCCTTTTGGCAGTGCTCGTGCATTGCCAGCACTAGGCGGGAATGGTCACTATCCCACAGACACGTTTCGTTGTGCCCGTTGCTAAGCGCTTTGGAGCACTGTTTATGACCTAAGCGGAACACCTCTTGCTGTTCCATTCTCAGAGCTCCTGAGTTAAGTAATCTGCGACTCTTGCTGCGAATGCCAGAGAAAGACATTTCCAATGTGTCTGGACGGGAGAAACTGAACCTGGAGAACACCTTTGTCAGGAGCTTGCACCTGCACCTTAGACACACACAGATTTGCATCACATCTAAATGGCCAAGCTCTTTCTTAGACAAGTTGAAAGCTGCTGTCAGAAGGCTGTGCTCCTTGTCAGATGGAAGCAGCAGCACGCACATAGGAGTTTGGCAAGAACTAAAGAGCCACAGAAGAGCGTGGTCTAGCAAAATGAGGCAGGAAAAACGCTACATGTGCCCTTGTTGTCGCCTAACAACAGGTAGCAGCATAAACCAGATGCGGGTGAAGATCTTGCAGGCGACATCTGACATCAAATGAGCAAACGGGCTTACCACAGCTGCGGTCCTCTGGCAGTCTGAAAGCTTTGCGCACAAGCCGGATGCTAAGCGCCTTCCTTTGCCTTTTGGCAGTGCTCGTGCATTGCCAGCACTAGGTGGGAATGGTCACTATCCCACAGACACGTTTCGTTGTGCCCGTTGCCAAGCGCTCTGGAGCACTGTTTATGACGTAAGCGGAACACCCCTTGCCGTTCCATTCTCAGAGCTCCTGAGTTAATCAAAGTGAGACTCTTGGTGCGAATGCCAGAGAAAAACATTTCCAATGTGTCTGGCAGGGAGAAACTGAACCTGGAGAACACCTTTGTCAAGAGCTTGCACCTGCACCTTAGACACACACAGATTTGCATCACATCTAAATGGCCAAGCTCTTTCTTAGACAAGTTGAAAGCTGCTGTCAGAAGGCTGTGCTCCTTGTCAGACGGAAGCAGCAGCACGCACATAGGAGTTTGGCAAGCACTAAAGAGCCACAGAAGAGCGTGGCCTAGGAAAATGAGGCAGGAAAAACGCTACATGTGCCCTTGTTGTCGCCTAACAACAGGTAGCAGCATAAACCAGATGCGGGTGAAGATCTTGCAGGCGACATCTAACGTCAAATGAGCAAACGGGCTTACCACAGCTGCGGTCCTCTGGCAGTCTGAAAGCTTTGCGCACAAGCCGGATGCTAAGCGCCTTCCTTTGCCTTTTGGCAGTGCTCGTGCATTGCCAGCACTAGGCGGGAATGGTCACTTACCCAGAGACACGTTTTGTTGTGCCTGTTGCTAAGCGCTCTGGAGCACTGTTTATGACGTAAGCGGAACACCTCTTGCCGTTCCATTCTCAGAGCTCCTGAGTTAAGTAATCTGCGACTCTTGGTGCGAATGCCAGAGGAAAACATTTC
Source organism: Poecile atricapillus (assembly GCF_030490865.1). Classification (NCBI taxonomy): domain Eukaryota; kingdom Metazoa; phylum Chordata; class Aves; order Passeriformes; family Paridae; genus Poecile; species Poecile atricapillus. Next base: position 19,614 of record NW_026709045.1, on the reverse strand, counting down.
CAATGTGTCTGGCAAGGAGAAACTGAACCTGGAGAACACCTTTGTCAGGAGCTTGCACCTGCACCTTAGACACACACAGATTTGCATCACATCTAAATGGCCAAGCTCTTTCTTAGACAAGTTGAAAGCTGCTGTCAGAAGGCTGTGCTCCTTGTCAGATGGAAGCAGCAGCACGCACATAGGAGTTTGGAAAGCACTAAAGAGCCACAGAAGAGCGTGGTCTAGCAAAATGAGGCAGGAAAAACGCTACATGTGCCCTTGTTGTCGCCTAACAACAGGTAGCAGCATAAACCAGATGCGGGTGAAGATCTTGCAGGTGACTTCTAACGTCAAATGAGCAAACGGGCTTACCACAGCTGCGGTCCTCTGGCAGTCTGAAAGCTTTGCGCACAAGCCGGATGCTAAGCGCCTTCCTTTGCCTTTTGGCAGTGCTCGTGCATTGCCAGCACTAGGCGGGAATGGTCACTTACCCAGAGACACGTTTCGTTGTGCCCGTTGCTAAGCGCTCTGGAGCACTGTTTATGACGTAAGCGGAACACCTCTTGCCGTTCCATTCTCAGAGCTCCTGAGTTAAGTAATCTGCTACTCTTGGTGCGAATGCCAGAGAAAAACATTTCCAATGTGTCTGGCAAGGAGAAACTGAACCTGGAGAACACCTTTGTCAGGAGCTTGCACCTGCACCTTAGACACACACAGATTTGCATCACATCTAAATGGCCAAGCTCTTTCTTAGACAAGTTGAAAGCTGCTGTCAGAAGGCTGTGCTCCTTGTCAGATGGAAGCAGCAGCACGCACATAGGAGTTTGGCAAGAACTAAAGAGCCACAGAAGAGCGTGGTCTAGCAAAATGAGGCAGGAAAAACGCTACATGTGCCCTTGTTGTCGCCTAACAACAGGTAGCAGCATAAACCAGATGCGGGTGAAGATCTTGCAGGCGACATCTAACGTCAAATGAGCAAACGGGCTTACCACAGCTGCGGTCCTCTGGCAGTCTGAAAGCTTTGCGCACAAGCCGGATGCTAATCACCTTCCTTTGCCTTTTGGCAGTGCTCGTGCATTGCCAGCACTAGGCGGGAATGGTCACTAACCCAGAGACACGTTTCGTTGTGCCCGTTGCTAAGCGCTCTGGAGCACTGTTTATGACGTAAGCGGAACACCTCTTGCCGTTCCATTCTCAGAGCTCCTGAGTTAAGTAATCTGCTACTCTTGGTGCGAATGCCAGAGAAAAACATTTCCAATGTGTCTGGCAGGGAGAAACTGAACCTGGAGAACACCTTTGTCAAGAGCTTGCACCTGCACCTTAGACACACACAGATTTGCATCACATCTAAATGGCCAAGCTCTTTCTTAGACAAGTTGAAAGCTGCTGTCAGAAGGCTGTGCTCCTTGTCAGACGGAAGCAGCAGCACGCACATAGGAGTTTGGAAAGCACTAAAGAGCCACAGAAGAGCGTGGCCTAGGAAAATGAGGCAGGAAAAACGCTACATGTGCCCTTGTTGTCGCCTAACAACAGGTAGCAGCATAAACCAGATGCGGGTGAAGATCTTGCAGGCGACTTCTAACGTCAAATGAGCAAACGGGCTTACCACAGCTGCGGTCCTCTGGCAGTCTGAAAGCTTTGCGCACAAGCCGGATGCTAAGCGCCTTCCTTTGCCTTTTGGCAGTGCTCGTGCATTGCCAGCACTAGGCGGGAATGGTCACTATCCCACAGACACGTTTCGTTGTGCCCGTTGCTAAGCGCTTTGGAGCACTGTTTATGACGTAAGCGGAACACCTCTTGCTGTTCCATTCTCAGAGCTCCTGAGTTAAGTAATCTGCGACTCTTGCTGCGAATGCCAGAGAAAGACATTTCCAATGTGTCTGGACGGGAGAAACTGAACCTGGAGAACACCTTTGTCAGGAGCTTGCACCTGCACCTTAGACACACACAGATTTGCATCACATCTAAATGGCCAAGCTCTTTCTTAGACAAGTTGAAAGCTGCTGTCAGAAGGCTGTGCTCCTTGTCAGATGGAAGCAGCAGCACGCACATAGGAGTTTGGCAAGAACTAAAGAGCCACAGAAGAGCGTGGTCTAGCAAAATGAGGCAGGAAAAACGCTACATGTGCCCTTGTTGTCGCCTAACAACAGGTAGCAGCATAAACCAGATGCGGGTGAAGATCTTGCAGGCGACATCTGACATCAAATGAGCAAACGGGCTTACCACAGCTGCGGTCCTCTGGCAGTCTGAAAGCTTTGCGCACAAGCCGGATGCTAAGCGCCTTCCTTTGCCTTTTGGCAGTGCTCGTGCATTGCCAGCACTAGGTGGGAATGGTCACTATCCCACAGACACGTTTCGTTGTGCCCGTTGCCAAGCGCTCTGGAGCACTGTTTATGACGTAAGCGGAACACCCCTTGCCGTTCCATTCTCAGAGCTCCTGAGTTAATCAAAGTGAGACTCTTGGTGCGAATGCCAGAGAAAAACATTTCCAATGTGTCTGGCAGGGAGAAACTGAACCTGGAGAACACCTTTGTCAAGAGCTTGCACCTGCACCTTAGACACACACAGATTTGCATCACATCTAAATGGCCAAGCTCTTTCTTAGACAAGTTGAAAGCTGCTGTCAGAAGGCTGTGCTCCTTGTCAGACGGAAGCAGCAGCACGCACATAGGAGTTTGGCAAGCACTAAAGAGCCACAGAAGAGCGTGGCCTAGGAAAATGAGGCAGGAAAAACGCTACATGTGCCCTTGTTGTCGCCTAACAACAGGTAGCAGCATAAACCAGATGCGGGTGAAGATCTTGCAGGCGACATCTAACGTCAAATGAGCAAACGGGCTTACCACAGCTGCGGTCCTCTGGCAGTCTGAAAGCTTTGCGCACAAGCCGGATGCTAAGCGCCTTCCTTTGCCTTTTGGCAGTGCTCGTGCATTGCCAGCACTAGGCGGGAATGGTCACTTACCCAGAGACACGTTTTGTTGTGCCTGTTGCTAAGCGCTCTGGAGCACTGTTTATGACGTAAGCGGAACACCTCTTGCCGTTCCATTCTCAGAGCTCCTGAGTTAAGTAATCTGCGACTCTTGGTGCGAATGCCAGAGGAAAACATTTCCAATGTGTCTGGCAAGGAGAAACTGAACCTGGAGAACACCTTTGTCAGGAGCTTGCACCTGCACCTTAGACACACACAGATTTGCATCACATCTAAATGGCCAAGCTCTTTCTTAGACAAGTTGAAAGCTGCTGTCAGAAGGCTGTGCTCCTTGTCAGATGGAAGCAGCAGCACGCACATAGGAGTTTGGAAAGCACTAAAGAGCCACAGAAGAGCGTGGCCTAGGAAAATGAGGCAGGAAAAACGCTACATGTGCCCTTGTTGTCGCCTAACAACAGGTAGCAGCATAAACCAGATGCGGGTGAAGATCTTGCAGGTGACTTCTAACGTCAAATGAGCAAACGGGCTTACCACAGCTGCGGTCCTCTGGCAGTCTGAAAGCTTTGCGCACAAGCCGGATGCTAAGCGCCTTCCTTTGCCTTTTGGCAGTGCTCGTGCATTGCCAGCACTAGGCGGGAATGGTCACTTACCCAGAGACACGTTTCGTTGTGCCCGTTGCTAAGCGCTCTGGAGCACTGTTTATGACGTAAGCGGAACACCTCTTGCCGTTCCATTCTCAGAGCTCCTGAGTTAAGTAATCTGCTACTCTTGGTGCGAATGCCAGAGAAAAACATTTCCAATGTGTCTGGCAAGGAGAAACTGAACCTGGAGAACACCTTTGTCAGGAGCTTGCACCTGCACCTTAGACACACACAGATTTGCATCACATCTAAATGGCCAAGCTCTTTCTTAGACAAGTTGAAAGCTGCTGTCAGAAGGCTGTGCTCCTTGTCAGATGGAAGCAGCAGCACGCACATAGGAGTTTGGAAAGCACTAAAGAGCCACAGAAGAGCGTGGCCTAGGAAAATGAGGCAGGAAAAACGCTACATGTGCCCTTGTTGTCGCCTAACAACAGGTAGCAGCATAAACCAGATGCGGGTGAAGATCTTGCAGGCGACATCTAACGTCAAATGAGCAAACGGGCTTACCACAGCTGCGGTCCTCTGGCAGTCTGAAAGCTTTGCGCACAAGCCGGATGCTAAGCACCTTCCTTTGCCTTTTGGCAGTGCTCGTGCATTGCCAGCACTAGGCGGGAATGGTCACTATCCCACAGACACGTTTCGTTGTGCCCGTTGCTAAGCGCTCTGGAGCACTGTTTATGACGTAAGCGGAACACCTCTTGCCGTTCCATTCTCAGAGCTCCTGAGTTAAGTAATCTGCGACTCTTGGTGCGAATGCCAGAGGAAAACATTTCCAATGTGTCTGGCAAGGAGAAACTGAACCTGGAGAACACCTTTGTCAGGAGCTTGCACCTGCACCTTAGACACACACAGATTTGCATCACATCTAAATGGCCAAGCTCTTTCTTAGACAAGTTGAAAGCTGCTGTCAGAAGGCTGTGCTCCTTGTCAGATGGAAGCAGCAGCACGCACATAGGAGTTTGGAAAGCACTAAAGAGCCACAGAAGAGCGTGGCCTAGGAAAATGAGGCAGGAAAAACGCTACATGTGCCCTTGTTGTCGCCTAACAACAGGTAGCAGCATAAACCAGATGCGGGTGATGATCTTGCAGGCGACTTCTAACGTCAAATGAGCAAACGGGCTTACCACAGCTGCGGTCCTCTGGCAGTCTGAAAGCTTTGCGCACAAGCCGGATGCTAAGCGCCTTCCTTTGCCTTTTGGCAGTGCTCGTGCATTGCCAGCACTAGGCGGGAATGGTCACTTACCCAGAGACACGTTTCGTTGTGCCCGTTGCTAAGCGCTCTGGAGCACTGTTTATGACGTAAGCGGAACACCTCTTGCCGTTCCATTCTCAGAGCTCCTGAGTTAAGTAATCTGCGACTCTTGGTGCGAATGATAGAGGAAAACATTTCCAATGTGTCTGGCAAGGAGAAACTGAACCTGGAGAATACCTTTGTCAGGAGCTTGCACCTGCACCTTAGACACACACAGATTTGCATCACATCTAAATGGCCAAGCTCTTTCTTAGACAAGTTGAAAGCTGCTGTCAGAAGGCTGTGCTCCTTGTCAGATGGAAGCAGCAGCACGCACATAGGAGTTTGGCAAGAACTAAAGAGCCACAGAAGAGCGTGGTCTAGCAAAATGAGGTAGGAAAAACGCTACATGTGCCCTTGTTGTCGCCTAACAACAGGTAGCAGCATAAACCAGATGCGGGTGAAGATCTTGCAGGCGACTTCTAACGTCAAATGAGCAAACGGGCTTACCACAGCTGCGGTCCTCTGGCAGTCTGAAAGCTTTGCGCACAAGCCGGATGCTAAGCGCCTTCCTTTGACTTTTGGCAGTGCTCGTGCATTGCCAGCACTAGGCGGGAATGGTCACTTACCCAGAGACACGTTTCGTTGTGCCCGTTGCTAAGCGCTCTGGAGCACTGTTTATGACGTAAGCGGAACACCTCTTGCCGTTCCATTCTCAGAGCTCCTGAGTTAAGTAATCTGCGACTCTTGGTGCGAATGATAGAGGAAAACATTTCCAATGTGTCTGGCAGGGAGAAACTGAACCTGGAGAACACCTTTGTCAGGAGCTTGCACCTGCACCTTAGACACACACAGATTTGCATCACATCTAAATGGCCAAGCTCTTTCTTAGACAAGTTGAAAGCTGCTGTCAGAAGGCTGTGCTCCTTGTCAGATGGAAGCAGCAGCACGCACATAGGAGTTTGGAAAGCACTAAAGAGCCACAGAAGAGCGTGGCCTAGGAAAATGAGGCAGGAAAAACGCTACATGTGCCCTTGTTGTCGCCTAACAACAGGTAGCAGCATAAACCAGATGCGGGTGAAGATCTTGCAGGCGACATCTAACGTCAAATGAGCAAACGGGCTTACCACAGCTGCGGTCCTCTGGCAGTCTGAAAGCTTTGCGCACAAGCCGGATGCTAATCACCTTCCTTTGCCTTTTGGCAGTGCTCGTGCATTGCCAGCACTAGGCGGGAATGGTCACTTACCCAGAGACACGTTTCGTTGTGCCCGTTGCTAAGCGCTCTGGAGCACTGTTTATGACGTAAGCGGAACACCTCTTGCCGTTCCATTCTCAGAGCTCCTGAGTTAAGTAATCTGCGACTCTTGCTGCGAATGCCAGAGAAAGACATTTCCAATGTGTCTGGCAGAGAGAAACTGAACCTGGAGAACACCTTTGTCAGGAGCTTGCACCTGCACCTTAGACACACACAGATTTGCATCACATCTAAATGGCCAAGCTCTTTCTTAGACAAGTTGAAAGCTGCTGTCAGAAGGCTGTGCTCCTTGTCAGATGGAAGCAGCAGCACGCACATAGGAGTTTGGCAAGAACTAAAGAGCCACAGAAGAGCGTGGTCTAGCAAAATGAGGCAGGAAAAACGCTACATGTGCCCTTGTTGTCGCCTAACAACAGGTAGCAGCATAAACCAGATGCGGGTGAAGATCTTGCAGGCGACTTCTAACGTCAAATGAGCAAACGGGCTTACCACAGCTGCGGTCCTCTGGCAGTCTGAAAGCTTTGCACACAAGCCGGATGCTAAGCGCCTTCCTTTGCCTTTTGGCAGTGCTCGTGCATTGCCAGCACTAGGCGGGAATGGTCACTTACCCAGAGACACGTTTCGTTGTGCCCGTTGCTAAGCGCTCTGGAGCACTGTTTATGACGTAAGCGGAACACCTCTTGCCGTTCCATTCTCAGAGCTCCTGAGTTAAGTAATCTGCGACTCTTGGTGCGAATGATAGAGGAAAACATTTCCAATGTGTCTGGCAGGGAGAAACTGAACCTGGAGAACACCTTTGTCAGGAGCTTGCACCTGCACCTTAGACACACACAGATTTGCATCACATCTAAATGGCCAAGCTCTTTCTTAGACAAGTTGAAAGCTGCTGTCAGAAGGCTGTGCTCCTTGTCAGATGGAAGCAGCAGCACGCACATAGGAGTTTGGAAAGCACTAAAGAGCCACAGAAGAGCGTGGCCTAGGAAAATGAGGCAGGAAAAACGCTACATGTGCCCTTGTTGTCGCCTAACAACAGGTAGCAGCATAAACCAGATGCGGGTGAAGATCTTGCAGGCGACATCTAACGTCAAATGAGCAAACGGGCTTACCACAGCTGCGGTCCTCTGGCAGTCTGAAAGCTTTGCGCACAAGCCGGATGCTAATCACCTTCCTTTGCCTTTTGGCAGTGCTCGTGCATTGCCAGCACTAGGCGGGAATGGTCACTTACCCACCGACACGTTTCATTGTGCCCGTTGCTAAGCGCTCTGGAGCACTGTTTATGACGTAAGCGGAACACCTCTTGCCGTTCCATTCTCAGAGCTCCTGAGTTAAGTAATCTGCGACTCTTGCTGCGAATGCCAGAGAAAGACATTTCCAATGTGTCTGGCAGGGAGAAACTGAACCTGGAGAACACCTTTGTCAGGAGCTTGCACCTGCACCTTAGACACACACAGATTTGCATCACATCTAAATGGCCAAGCTCTTTCTTAGACAAGTTGAAAGCTGCTGTCAGAAGGCTGTGCTCCTTGTCAGATGGAAGCAGCAGCACGCACATAGGAGTTTGGCAAGAACTAAAGAGCCACAGAAGAGCGTGGTCTAGCAAAATGAGGCAGGAAAAATGCTACATGTGCCCTTGTTGTCGCCTAACAACAGGTAGCAGCATAAACCAGATGCGGGTGAAGATCTTGCAGGCGACATCTGACATCAAATGAGCAAACGGGCTTACCACAGCTGCGGTCCTCTGGCAGTCTGAAAGCTTTGCGCACAAGCCGGATGCTAAGCGCCTTCCTTTGCCTTTTGGCAGTGCTCGTGCATTGCCAGCACTAGGCGGGAATGGTCACTTACCCAGAGACACGTTTCGTTGTGCCCGTTGCTAAGCGCTTTGGAGCACTGTTTATGACGTAAGCGGAACACCTCTTGCTGTTCCATTCTCAGAGCTCCTGAGTTAAGTAATCTGCGACTCTTGCTGCGAATGCCAGAGAAAGACATTTCCAATGTGTCTGGCAGGGAGAAACTGAACCTGGAGAACACCTTTGTCAGGAGCTTGCACCTGCACCTTAGACACACACAGATTTGCATCACATCTAAATGGCCAAGCTCTTTCTTAGACAAGTTGAAAGCTGCTGTCAGAAGGCTGTGCTCCTTGTCAGATGGAAGCAGCAGCACGCACATAGGAGTTTGGCAAGAACTAAAGAGCCACAGAAGAGCGTGGTCTAGCAAAATGAGGCAGGAAAAAGCATATCGCTACATGTGCCCTTGTTGTCGCCTAACAACAGGTAGCAGCATAAACCAGATGCGGGTGAAGATCTTGCAGGCGACATCTAACGTCAAATGAGCAAACGGGCTTACCACAGCTGCGGTCCTCTGGCAGTCTGAAAGCTTTGCGCACAAGCCGGATGCTAATCACCTTCCTTTGCCTTTTGGCAGTGCTCGTGCATTGCCAGCACTAGGCGGGAATGGTCACTATCCCACAGACACGTTTCGTTGTGCCCGTTGCTAAGCGCTCTGGAGCACTGTTTATGACGTAAGCGGAACACCTCTTGCCGTTCCATTCTCAGAGCTCCTGAGTTAAGTAATCTGCGACTCTTGGTGCGAATGATAGAGGAAAACATTTCCAATGTGTCTGGCAGGGAGAAACTGAACCTGGAGAACACCTTTGTCAGGAGCTTGCACCTGCACCTTAGACACACACAGATTTGCATCACATCTAAATGGCCAAGCTCTTTCTTAGACAAGTTGAAAGCTGCTGTCAGAAGGCTGTACTCCTTGTCAGATGGAAGCAGCAGCACGCACATAGGAGTTTGGCAAGAACTAAAGAGCCACAGAAGAGCGTGGTCTAGCAAAATGAGGCAGGAAAAAGCATATCGCTACATGTGCCCTTGTTGTCGCCTAACAACAGGTAGCAGCATAAACCAGATGCGGGTGAAGATCTTGCAGGCGACATCTAACGTCAAATGAGCAAACGGGCTTACCACAGCTGCGGTCCTCTGGCAGTCTGAAAGCTTTGCGCACAAGCCGGATGCTAATCACCTTCCTTTGCCTTTTGGCAGTGCTCGTGCATTGCCAGCACTAGGCGGGAATGGTCACTTACCCAGAGACACGTTTCGTTGTGCCTGTTGCTAAGCGCTCTGGAGCACTGTTTATGACGTAAGCGGAACACCTCTTGCCGTTCCATTCTCAGAGCTCCTGAGTTAATCAAAGTGAGACTCTTGGTGCGAATGCCAGAGAAAAACATTTCCAATGTGTCTGGCAAGGAGAAACTGAACCTGGAGAACACCTTTGTCAGGAGCTTGCACCTGCACCTTAGACACACACAGATTTGCATCACATCTAAATGGCCAAGCTCTTTCTTAGACAAGTTGAAAGCTGCTGTCAGAAGGCTGTGCTCCTTGTCAGATGGAAGCAGCAGCACGCACATAGGAGTTTGGAAAGCACTAAAGAGCCACAGAAGAGCGTGGCCTAGGAAAATGAGGCAGGAAAAACGCTACATGTGCCCTTGTTGTCGCCTAACAACAGGTAGCAGCATAAACCAGATGCGGGTGAAGATCTTGCAGGCGACTTCTAACGTCAAATGAGCAAACGGGCTTACCACAGCTGCGGTCCTCTGGCAGTCTGAAAGCTTTGCGCACAAGCCGGATGCTAAGCGCCTTCCTTTGCCTTTTGGCAGTGCTCGTGCATTGCCAGCACTAGGCGGGAATGGTCACTATCCCACAGACACGTTTCGTTGTGCCCGTTGCTAAGCGCTTTGGAGCACTGTTTATGACGTAAGCGGAACACCTCTTGCTGTTCCATTCTCAGAGCTCCTGAGTTAAGTAATCTGCGACTCTTGCTGCGAATGCCAGAGAAAGACATTTCCAATGTGTCTGGCAGGGAGAAACTGAACCTGGAGAACACCTTTGTCAGGAGCTTGCACCTGCACCTTAGACACACACAGATTTGCATCACATCTAAATGGCCAAGCTCTTTCTTAGACAAGTTGAAAGCTGCTGTCAGAAGGCTGTGCTCCTTGTCAGATGGAAGCAGCAGCACGCACATAGGAGTTTGGCAAGAACTAAAGAGCCACAGAAGAGCGTGGTCTAGCAAAATGAGGCAGGAAAAAGCATATCGCTACATGTGCCCTTGTTGTCGCCTAACAACAGGTAGCAGCATAAACCAGATGCGGGTGAAGATCTTGCAGGCGACATCTAACGTCAAATGAGCAAACGGGCTTACCACAGCTGCGGTCCTCTGGCAGTCTGAAAGCTTTGCGCACAAGCCGGATGCTAATCACCTTCCTTTGCCTTTTGGCAGTGCTCGTGCATTGCCAGCACTAGGCGGGAATGGTCACTATCCCACAGACACGTTTCGTTGTGCCCGTTGCTAAGCGCTCTGGAGCACTGTTTATGACGTAAGCGGAACACCTCTTGCCGTTCCATTCTCAGAGCTCCTGAGTTAAGTAATCTGCGACTCTTGGTGCGAATGATAGAGGAAAACATTTCCAATGTGTCTGGCAGGGAGAAACTGAACCTGGAGAACACCTTTGTCAGGAGCTTGCACCTGCACCTTAGACACACACAGATTTGCATCACATCTAAATGGCCAAGCTCTTTCTTAGACAAGTTGAAAGCTGCTGTCAGAAGGCTGTACTCCTTGTCAGATGGAAGCAGCAGCACGCACATAGGAGTTTGGCAAGAACTAAAGAGCCACAGAAGAGCGTGGTCTAGCAAAATGAGGCAGGAAAAAGCATATCGCTACATGTGCCCTTGTTGTCGCCTAACAACAGGTAGCAGCATAAACCAGATGCGGGTGAAGATCTTGCAGGCGACATCTAACGTCAAATGAGCAAACGGGCTTACCACAGCTGCGGTCCTCTGGCAGTCTGAAAGCTTTGCGCACAAGCCGGATGCTAAGCGCCTTCCTTTGCCTTTTGGCAGTGCTCGTGCATTGCCAGCACTAGGCGGGAATGGTCACTTACCCAGAGACACGTTTCGTTGTGCCTGTTGCTAAGCGCTCTGGAGCACTGTTTATGACGTAAGCGGAACACCTCTTGCCGTTCCATTCTCAGAGCTCCTGAGTTAAGTAATCTGCGACTCTTGGTGCGAATGCCAGAGGAAAACATTTCCAATGTGTCTGGCAAGGAGAAACTGAACCTGGAGAACACCTTTGTCAGGAGCTTGCACCTGCACCTTAGACACACACAGATTTGCATCACATCTAAATGGCCAAGCTCTTTCTTAGACAAGTTGAAAGCTGCTGTCAGAAGGCTGTGCTCCTTGTCAGATGGAAGCAGCAGCACGCACATAGGAGTTTGGAAAGCACTAAAGAGCCACAGAAGAGCGTGGCCTAGGAAAATGAGGCAGGAAAAACGCTACATGTGCCCTTGTTGTCGCCTAACAACAGGTAGCAGCATAAACCAGATGCGGGTGAAGATCTTGCAGGCGACTTCTAACGTCAAATGAGCAAACGGGCTTACCACAGCTGCGGTCCTCTGGCAGTCTGAAAGCTTTGCGCACAAGCCGGATGCTAAGCGCCTTCCTTTGCCTTTTGGCAGTGCTCGTGCATTGCCAGCACTAGGCGGGAATGGTCACTTACCCAGAGACACGTTTCGTTGTGCCCGTTGCTAAGCGCTCTGGAGCACTGTTTATGACGTAAGCGGAACACCTCTTGCCGTTCCATTCTCAGAGCTCCTGAGTTAAGTAATCTGCGACTCTTGGTGCGAATGCCAGAGGAAAACATTTCCAATGTGTCTGGCAAGGAGAAACTGAACCTGGAGAACACCTTTGTCAGGAGCTTGCACCTGCACCTTAGACACACACAGATTTGCATCACATCTAAATGGCCAAGCTCTTTCTTAGACAAGTTGAAAGCTGCTGTCAGAAGGCTGTGCTCCTTGTCAGATGGAAGCAGCAGCACGCACATAGGAGTTTGGAAAGCACTAAAGAGCCACAGAAGAGCGTGGCCTAGGAAAATGAGGCAGGAAAAACGCTACATGTGCCCTTGTTGTCGCCTAACAACAGGTAGCAGCATAAACCAGATGCGGGTGAAGATCTTGCAGGCGACATCTAACGTCAAATGAGCAAACGGGCTTACCACAGCTGCGGTCCTCTGGCAGTCTGAAAGCTTTGCGCACAAGCCGGATGCTAATCACCTTCCTTTGCCTTTTGGCAGTGCTCGTGCATTGCCAGCACTAGGCGGGAATGGTCACTTACCCAGAGACACGTTTCGTTGTGCCCGTTGCTAAGCGCTCTGGAGCACTGTTTATGACGTAAGCGGAACACCTCTTGCCGTTCCATTCTCAGAGCTCCTGAGTTAAGTAATCTGCGACTCTTGGTGCGAATGATAGAGGAAAACATTTCCAATGTGTCTGGCAGGGAGAAACTGAACCTGGAGAACACCTTTGTCAGGAGCTTGCACCTGCACCTTAGACACACACAGATTTGCATCACATCTAAATGGCCAAGCTCTTTCTTAGACAAGTTGAAAGCTGCTGTCAGAAGGCTGTACTCCTTGTCAGATGGAAGCAGCAGCACGCACATAGGAGTTTGGCAAGAACTAAAGAGCCACAGAAGAGCGTGGTCTAGCAAAATGAGGCAGGAAAAAGCATATCGCTACATGTGCCCTTGTTGTCGCCTAACAACAGGTAGCAGCATAAACCAGATGCGGGTGAAGATCTTGCAGGCGACATCTAACGTCAAATGAGCAAACGGGCTTACCACAGCTGCGGTCCTCTGGCAGTCTGAAAGCTTTGCGCACAAGCCGGATGCTAAGCGCCTTCCTTTGCCTTTTGGCAGTGCTCGTGCATTGCCAGCACTAGGCGGGAATGGTCACTTACCCAGAGACACGTTTCGTTGTGCCTGTTGCTAAGCGCTCTGGAGCACTGTTTATGACGTAAGCGGAACACCTCTTGCCGTTCCATTCTCAGAGCTCCTGAGTTAAGTAATCTGCGACTCTTGGTGCGAATGATAGAGGAAAACATTTCCAATGTGTCTGGCAAGGAGAAACTGAACCTGGAGAACACCTTTGTCAGGAGCTTGCACCTGCACCTTAGACACACACAGATTTGCATCACATCTAAATGGCCAAGCTCTTTCTTAGACAAGTTGAAAGCTGCTGTCAGAAGGCTGTGCTCCTTGTCAGATGGAAGCAGCAGCACGCACATAGGAGTTTGGAAAGCACTAAAGAGCCACAGAAGAGCGTGGCCTAGGAAAATGAGGCAGGAAAAACGCTACATGTGCCCTTGTTGTCGCCTAACAACAGGTAGCAGCATAAACCAGATGCGGGTGAAGATCTTGCAGGCGACTTCTAACGTCAAATGAGCAAACGGGCTTACCACAGCTGCGGTCCTCTGGCAGTCTGAAAGCTTTGCGCACAAGCCGGATGCTAAGCGCCTTCCTTTGCCTTTTGGCAGTGCTCGTGCATTGCCAGCACTAGGCGGGAATGGTCACTTACCCAGAGACACGTTTCGTTGTGCCCGTTGCTAAGCGCTCTGGAGCACTGTTTATGACGTAAGCGGAACACCTCTTGCCGTTCCATTCTCAGAGCTCCTGAGTTAAGTAATCTTCTACTCTTGGTGCGAATGCCAATGAAAGACATTTCCAATGTGTCTGGCAGGGAGAAACTGAACCTGGAGAATACCTTTGTCAGGAGCTTGCACCTGCACCTTAGACACACACAGATTTGCATCACATCTAAATGGCCAAGCTCTTTCTTAGACAAGTTGAAAGCTGCTGTCAGAAGGCTGTGCTCCTTGTCAGATGGAAGCAGCAGCACGCACATAGGAGTTTGGCAAGAACTAAAGAGCCACAGAAGAGCGTGGTCTAGCAAAATGAGGCAGGAAAAACGCTACATGTGCCCTTGTTGTCGCCTAACAACAGGTAGCAGCATAAACCAGATGCGGGTGAAGATCTTGCAGGCGACTTCTAACGTCAAATGAGCAAACGGGCTTACCACAGCTGCGGTCCTCTGGCAGTCTGAAAGCTTTGCGCACAAGCCGGATGCTAAGCGCCTTCCTTTGACTTTTGGCAGTGCTCGTGCATTGCCAGCACTAGGCGGGAATGGTCACTATCCCACAGACACGTTTCGTTGTGCCCGTTGCTAAGCGCTCTGGAGCACTGTTTATGACGTAAGCGGAACACCTCTTGCCGTTCCATTCTCAGAGCTCCTGAGTTAAGTAATCTGCGACTCTTGCTGCGAATGCCAGAGAAAGACATTTCCAATGTGTCTGGCAGGGAGAAACTGAACCTGGAGAACACCTTTGTCAGGAGCTTGCACCTGCACCTTAGACACACACAGATTTGCATCACATCTAAATGGCCAAGCTCTTTCTTAGACAAGTTGAAAGCTGCTGTCAGAAGGCTGTGCTCCTTGTCAGATGGAAGCAGCAGCACGCACATAGGAGTTTGGCAAGAACTAAAGAGCCACAGAAGAGCGTGGTCTAGCAAAATGAGGCAGGAAAAACGCTACATGTGCCCTTGTTGTCGCCTAACAACAGGTAGCAGCATAAACCAGATGCGGGTGAAGATCTTGCAGGCGACTTCTAACGTCAAATGAGCAAACGGGCTTACCACAGCTGCGGTCCTCTGGCAGTCTGAAAGCTTTGCGCACAAGCCGGATGCTAAGCGCCTTCCTTTGCCTTTTGGCAGTGCTCGTGCATTGCCAGCACTAGGCGGGAATGGTCACTATCCCACAGACACGTTTCGTTGTGCCCGTTGCTAAGCGCTCTGGAGCACTGTTTATGACGTAAGCGGAACACCTCTTGCCGTTCCATTCTCAGAGCTCCTGAGTTAAGTAATCTGCTACTCTTGGTGCGAATGCCAGAGAAAAACATTTCCAATGTGTCTGGCAAGGAGAAACTGAACCTGGAGAACACCTTTGTCAGGAGCTTGCACCTGCACCTTAGACACACACAGATTTGCATCACATCTAAATGGCCAAGCTCTTTCTTAGACAAGTTGAAAGCTGCTGTCAGAAGGCTGTGCTCCTTGTCAGATGGAAGCAGCAGCACGCACATAGGAGTTTGGCAAGAACTAAAGAGCCACAGAAGAGCGTGGTCTAGCAAAATGAGGTAGGAAAAACGCTACATGTGCCCTTGTTGTCGCCTAACAACAGGTAGCAGCATAAACCAGATGCGGGTGAAGATCTTGCAGGCGACTTCTAACGTCAAATGAGCAAACGGGCTTACCACAGCTGCGGTCCTCTGGCAGTCTGAAAGCTTTGCGCACAAGCCGGATGCTAATCACCTTCCTTTGCCTTTTGGCAGTGCTCGTGCATTGCCAGCACTAGGCGGGAATGGTCACTTACCCACCGACACGTTTCGTTGTGCCCGTTGCTAAGCGCTCTGGAGCACTGTTTATGACGTAAGTGGAACACCTCTTGCCGTTCCATTCTCAGAGCTCCTGAGTTAAGTAATCTGTGACTCTTGCTGCGAATGCCAGAGAAAGACATTTCCAATGTGTCTGGCAGGGAGAAACTGAACCTGGAGAACACCTTTGTCAGGAGCTTGCACCTGCACCTTAGACACACACAGATTTGCATCACATCTAAATGGCCAAGCTCTTTCTTAGACAAGTTGAAAGCTGCTGTCAGAAGGCTGTGCTCCTTGTCAGATGGAAGCAGCAGCACGCACATAGGAGTTTGGCAAGAACTAAAGAGCCACAGAAGAGCGTGGTCTAGCAAAATGAGGCAGGAAAAACGCTACATGTGCCCTTGTTGTCGCCTAACAACAGGTAGCAGCATAAACCAGATGCGGGTGAAGATCTTGCAGGCGACTTCTAACGTCAAATGAGCAAACGGGCTTACCACAGCTGCGGTCCTCTGGCAGTCTGAAAGCTTTGCGCACAAGCCGGATGCTAAGCGCCTTCCTTTGCCTTTTGGCAGTGCTCGTGCATTGCCAGCACTAGGCGGGAATGGTCACTTACCCAGAGACACGTTTCGTTGTGCCCGTTGCTAAGCGCTCTGGAGCACTGTTTATGACGTAAGCGGAACACCTCTTGCCGTTCCATTCTCAGAGCTCCTGAGTTAAGTAATCTGCTACTCTTGGTGCGAATGCCAGAGAAAAACATTTCCAATGTGTCTGGCAGGGAGAAACTGAACCTGGAGAACACCTTTGTCAAGAGCTTGCACCTGCACCTTAGACACACACAGATTTGCATCACATCTAAATGGCCAAGCTCTTTCTTAGACAAGTTGAAAGCTGCTGTCAGAAGGCTGTGCTCCTTGTCAGACGGAAGCAGCAGCACGCACATAGGAGTTTGGAAAGCACTAAAGAGCCACAGAAGAGCGTGGCCTAGGAAAATGAGGCAGGAAAAACGCTACATGTGCCCTTGTTGTCGCCTAACAACAGGTAGCAGCATAAACCAGATGCGGGTGAAGATCTTGCAGGCGACTTCTAACGTCAAATGAGCAAACGGGCTTACCACAGCTGCGGTCCTCTGGCAGTCTGAAAGCTTTGCGCACAAGCCGGATGCTAAGCGCCTTCCTTTGACTTTTGGCAGTGCTCGTGCATTGCCAGCACTAGGCGGGAATGGTCACTATCCCACAGACACGTTTCGTTGTGCCCGTTGCTAAGCGCTCTGGAGCACTGTTTATGACGTAAGCGGAACACCTCTTGCCGTTCCATTCTCAGAGCTCCTGAGTTAAGTAATCTGCGACTCTTGCTGCGAATGCCAGAGAAAGACATTTCCAATGTGTCTGGCAGGGAGAAACTGAACCTGGAGAACACCTTTGTCAGGAGCTTGCACCTGCACCTTAGACACACACAGATTTGCATCACATCTAAATGGCCAAGCTCTTTCTTAGACAAGTTGAAAGCTGCTGTCAGAAGGCTGTGCTCCTTGTCAGATGGAAGCAGCAGCACGCACATAGGAGTTTGGCAAGAACTAAAGAGCCACAGAAGAGCGTGGTCGAGCAAAATGAGGCAGGAAAAAGCATATCGCTACATGTGCCCTTGTTGTCGCCTAACAACAGGTAGCAGCATAAACCAGATGCGGGTGAAGATCTTGCAGGCGACATCTAACGTCAAATGAGCAAACGGGCTTACCACAGCTGCGGTCCTCTGGCAGTCTGAAAGCTTTGCGCACAAGCCGGATGCTAATCACCTTCCTTTGCCTTTTGGCAGTGCTCGTGCATTGCCAGCACTAGGCGGGAATGGTCACTATCCCACAGACACGTTTCGTTGTGCCCGTTGCTAAGCGCTCTGGAGCACTGTTTATGACGTAAGCGGAACACCTCTTGCCGTTCCATTCTCAGAGCTCCTGAGTTAAGTAATCTGCGACTTTTGGTGCGAATGATAGAGGAAAACATTTCCAATGTGTCTGGCAGGGAGAAACTGAACCTGGAGAACACCTTTGTCAGGAGCTTGCACCTGCACCTTAGACACACACAGATTTGCATCACATCTAAATGGCCAAGCTCTTTCTTAGACAAGTTGAAAGCTGCTGTCAGAAGGCTGTACTCCTTGTCAGATGGAAGCAGCAGCACGCACATAGGAGTTTGGCAAGAACTAAAGAGCCACAGAAGAGCGTGGTCTAGCAAAATGAGGCAGGAAAAAGCATATCGCTACATGTGCCCTTGTTGTCGCCTAACAACAGGTAGCAGCATAAACCAGATGCGGGTGAAGATCTTGCAGGCGACATCTAACGTCAAATGAGCAAACGGGCTTACCACAGCTGCGGTCCTCTGGCAGTCTGAAAGCTTTGCGCACAAGCCGGATGCTAAGCGCCTTCCTTTGCCTTTTGGCAGTGCTCGTGCATTGCCAGCACTAGGCGGGAATGGTCACTATCCCACAGACACGTTTCGTTGTGCCTGTTGCTAAGCGCTCTGGAGCACTGTTTATGACGTAAGCGGAACACCTCTTGCCGTTCCATTCTCAGAGCTCCTGAGTTAAGTAATCTGCGACTCTTGGTGCGAATGCCAGAGGAAAACATTTCCAATGTGTCTGGCAAGGAGAAACTGAACCTGGAGAACACCTTTGTCAGGAGCTTGCACCTGCACCTTAGACACACACAGATTTGCATCACATCTAAATGGCCAAGCTCTTTCTTAGACAAGTTGAAAGCTGCTGTCAGAAGGCTGTGCTCCTTGTCAGATGGAAGCAGCAGCACGCACATAGGAGTTTGGAAAGCACTAAAGAGCCACAGAAGAGCGTGGCCTAGGAAAATGAGGCAGGAAAAACGCTACATGTGCCCTTGTTGTCGCCTAACAACAGGTAGCAGCATAAACCAGATGCGGGTGATGATCTTGCAGGCGACTTCTAACGTCAAATGAGCAAACGGGCTTACCACAGCTGCGGTCCTCTGGCAGTCTGAAAGCTTTGCGCACAAGCCGGATGCTAAGCGCCTTCCTTTGCCTTTTGGCAGTGCTCGTGCATTGCCAGCACTAGGCGGGAATGGTCACTTACCCAGAGACACGTTTCGTTGTGCCCGTTGCTAAGCGCTCTGGAGCACTGTTTATGACGTAAGCGGAACACCTCTTGCCGTTCCATTCTCAGAGCTCCTGAGTTAAGTAATCTGCGACTCTTGGTGCGAATGATAGAGGAAAACATTTCCAATGTGTCTGGCAAGGAGAAACTGAACCTGGAGAACACCTTTGTCAGGAGCTTGCACCTGCACCTTAGACACACACAGATTTGCATCACATCTAAATGGCCAAGCTCTTTCTTAGACAAGTTGAAAGCTGCTGTCAGAAGGCTGTGCTCCTTGTCAGATGGAAGCAGCAGCACGCACATAGGGGTTTGGAAAGCACTAAAGAGCCACAGAAGAGCGTGGCCTAGGAAAATGAGGCAGGAAAAACGCTACATGTGCCCTTGTTGTCGCCTAACAACAGGTAGCAGCATAAACCAGATGCGGGTGAAGATCTTGCAGGCGACATCTAACGTCAAATGAGCAAACGGGCTTACCACAGCTGCGGTCCTCTGGCAGTCTGAAAGCTTTGCGCACAAGCCGGATGCTAATCACCTTCCTTTGCCTTTTGGCAGTGCTCGTGCATTGCCAGCACTAGGCGGGAATGGTCACTTACCCAGAGACACGTTTCGTTGTGCCCGTTGCTAAGCGCTCTGGAGCACTGTTTATGACGTAAGCGGAACACCTCTTGCCGTTCCATTCTCAGAGCTCCTGAGTTAAGTAATCTGCGACTCTTGGTGCGAATGATAGAGGAAAACATTTCCAATGTGTCTGGCAGGGAGAAACTGAACCTGGAGAACACCTTTGTCAGGAGCTTGCACCTGCACCTTAGACACACACAGATTTGCATCACATCTAAATGGCCAAGCTCTTTCTTAGACAAGTTGAAAGCTGCTGTCAGAAGGCTGTACTCCTTGTCAGATGGAAGCAGCAGCACGCACATAGGAGTTTGGCAAGAACTAAAGAGCCACAGAAGAGCGTGGTCTAGCAAAATGAGGCAGGAAAAAGCATATCACTACATGTGCCCTTGTTGTCGCCTAACAACAGGTAGCAGCATAAACCAGATGCGGGTGAAGATCTTGCAGGCGACATCTAACGTCAAATGAGCAAACGGGCTTACCACAGCTGCGGTCCTCTGGCAGTCTGAAAGCTTTGCGCACAAGCCGGATGCTAAGCGCCTTCCTTTGCCTTTTGGCAGTGCTCGTGCA